>NW_016107913.1:444478-535349 GCF_001604975.1 Cebus imitator | reverse complement strand
AAAAAAAAAAAAAACCTTTAAAAAAATCAATAAATCCAGGAGCTGGTTTTTTGAAAAGATCAACAAAATAGATTATTAGCCATACTAATAAAAAAGAAAGGGAGAAGAATCAAATAAATGCAATAAAAAATGATAAAGGGGATATCACCACTGATCCCACAGAAATACAAACTATCATCAGAGATTACTGAAAACACCTCTATGCAAATAAACCAGTAAATCTAGAAGAAATGGATTAATTCCTGGACACTTATATGCTCTCAAGACTAAACCGGAAGAAGTTGAATCCCTGAATAAACCAATAACAAGGTCTGAATTGAGGCAGCAATTAATAGCCTACCAACCAAAAAAAAGTCCAGGACCAGATGGGTCCAGCCAAAAAATACCAGAGGTACAAAGAAGAGCTAGTACCATTCCTTCTGAAACTATACCAAATAACACAAAAAGAGAGAATCTTCCCTAACTCATTTTATGAAACCAATATCATCCTGATACCAAAACCTGGTGAAGACACAACTAAGAAAGAAAATTTCAGACCAATATCCCTGATGAACATTGATGTGAAAATCCTCAATAAAACACTGGCAAACTGAATCCAACTGCACATCAAAAAACGTATCCATCATGATCAAGTTGGCTTCCTTCCTCTGATGCAAGACTGGTTCAACATACGCAAATCTATAAATGTAATCCATCACATAAACAGAATCAAAGACAAAAACCACATGACTATCTCAATAGATGCAAACAAGGCCTTCAACAAAATTTAACAGCCCTTTATGCTAAAAATGCCCAATAAACTAGATATGATGGAATGTATCACAAAATAGTAAGAGCTATTTATGACAAACCCACAGCTAATATCATACTGAATGGCCAAAACTGGAAGCATTCCCTTTGAAAACTGGCACAAGACAAGAATGCCCTCTCTCACCACTTCTATTCAACATAGTATTGGAAGTTCTGCCCAGGGCAATCAGGCAAAAAAAAAGGAATAAAGAATATTCAATTAGGAAAAGAGGAAGTCAAATTGTCTCTATTTGCAGACAACATGATTTATTACATTTAGAAGACCCCATCGTCTCAGCCCAAAATCTTCTTAAGATGATAAGCAACTTTAGCAAAGTCTCAGAATATAAAATCAATGTGCAAAAGTCACAAGTATTCCTATACACCAATAACAGACAAACAGCCAAATCAAGAGCGAACTCCCATTCACAATTGCTACAAAGAGAATAAAATACCTAGGAATACAACTAACAAGGGATGAGAAGGACCTCTTCAGGAAGAACTATAAGCCACTGCTCAAGGAAATAAGAGAGGATACAAACAGATGGAAAAACGTTCCATATTCATGATTAGGAAGAATCAATATCGTGAAAATGGCCATACTGCCCAAAGTAATTTATAGGTTTAATGCTATCCCCATCAAGCTTCCATTGACTTTCTTCACAGAATTAGAAAAAAATCACCTTAAACTTCATATGGAACAAAAAAAGAGCCCACATAGTCAAGACAATCCTAAGCAAAACAAAACAAACAAACAAACAAAAAAACAAAGCTGGAGGTATCATGCTACCTGACTTCAAACTATACTACAAGGCTATATTAATCAAAACAGCATGGTACTGGTACCAGAACAGTGATATAGAACAATGGAACAGAACAGAGGCCTCAGAAATAATGCCACACATCTACAACCATCTGATCTTTGACAAACCTGACAAAAACAAGCAATGAGGAAAGGATCCTATGTAATAAATGGTATTGGGAAAACTGGCTGGTCATATGCCAAAAGGTGAAATTGGATCCCCTCCTTACATTTTATACAAAAATTAACTCCAGATGGATTAAAGATTTAAACATAAGCCCTAACACCATAAAAACCCTAGAAGAAAACCTGGGCAATAGCACTCAGGATGCAGGCATAGGCAAGGACTTCATGACTAAAACACCAAAAGCAATGGCAACAAAAGTCAAAATAGACGAGAATGATCTAATTAAACTTAAGGGTTTCTGCACAGCAAAACAAACTATCAATAGAGTGAATGGGCAACCAACAGAATGGGAAAAAAAATTTGCAATCTATGCCTCTTACAAAGGGCTAATATCCAGAATTTACAAAGAACTTAAACAAATTTACAAGAAAAAAAAAAAAAAACTCATTCAAAAGTGGGAGAAGGATATGAACAGACACTTTTCAAAAGAAGACATTTATGCAGCCAACAAACATATGAAAAAAAGCTCATCATCACTGGTCATTAGAGAAATGCAAATCAAAACCACTTTGAGTTACCATCTTATGCCAGTTAGAATGGTGATCATTAAAAAATCTGGAGACAACAGATGCTGGAGAGGATGTGGAAAAATAGGAATGCTTTTACTGTTCCTTACTGTTGGTGGGAGTGTAAATTAGTTCAGCTACTGTGGAAGACTGTGTGGCGATTCCTCAAGGATCTAGCAATAGAAATACTACTTGACCCAGCAATCCCATTACTGAGTATATACCAAAAGGATTATAAATCGTTCTATTATAAAGACACATGCACATTTAATGTTCATTGCAGCACTGTTCACAATAGCAAAGACTTGGAACCAACCCAAATGCCCATCAATGGCAGACTAGATTAAAAAAATGTGGCACATATACACCATGGAATACTATGCAGCCATAAAAAAGGATGAGTTCATGTCCTTTGCAGGGGCATGGATGAAACTGGAAACCATCATTCTCAGCAAACTGACACAAAAAGAGAAAACCAAACACCGCATGTTCTCACTCATAAGTGGGTGTTGAACAATGATAACACATGGGCACAAGGAGGGGAACATCACATACCAGGACCTGTTGGTCCTGTGGGTGGCTAGGGGAGAGATAGCAAGGGGTGGGAGGACTGGGGAGGGATAGCATTAGGAGAAATACCTAATGTAGATGGCAGGATGATGGATGTAGAAAACCACCACGGCATGTGTATGTCTATGTAACAAACTTGCATGTTCTGCATGTGTACCCCAGAACTTAATGTATAACAAATAATTTTTTTAAAAAAACACCTAAAAACAAAAAAAAAATAGGGTTTCTGGGCATTTTTTGTTGTTGTTCTGTTTGTCTTGTTTTTATCAACCTATTGACACTAGGAAGAAGGCTTACTTTTTTAAAGTAGTTACATATTCAAACCATAGTCTTAGGTCCTATGGCATAGTTAAAGGAAAAATCATATAAGAGCTCAGCAATGTAAAATGAGCCATTTATGGTGGTTTTGGGAACCTGTAATGATACATCTATGTTAATTTTTTATATGTTAATTTAATTTAGGTTTTCTGCTTTTGGAACTGTGTACAGGTAAGATGCTCTAAGCTATCATATAGCAACATTTAAATGAAAATTGCCATTGCACTTATTTAGCTCCAAAAAATTTAATATCTATTACTGGGTTACTACTAGAAAAAGAAAAAACTCAATCTAATTATTAATAAAATAAAGCAGTCCCAATCAAATCCTGCATTGCTCTGACATGTGTTTTGCTAAAGGATAGGGAGAGGCATTTTGTTGTATTTCCTGCTGGCTTCCTGGGGAAACAGAACACATTTGGAGAATGTGTTCCCCTTTGTTAATTGTGCCACATGTGTCCAGTGACCCCTGATGAAGAACTCTTAAAGTGATATGGAATGTGTTCAAATTACTGAAAGCCGGAGACAAAGAGAAACTAACACAAAAACTGAAAACCTCTCATTTTTCTCAAAAGAGAAAAATCTTGAAGGCAGCTAGAGGAAAAAAGACATTACCAAACAAGAAATAAGGTTCTAAAGAATGGGAGCTGACTTCATATCAGAAACCATGCAAGCAAGAAATGAAGTGACACCTTTGAAGTCATAAAAGAATTTTCGAAAACCTAGCAACCCAGAATTCTATAACCAATGAAAATTTTTGAAACATTTGTTAATTACTGTGGTGATTTTGAATTACGGTGAAGTTGAATTCCCTTCATGTGGCTTGCAAGTTAGTCTTGCTTTTGCAGTTTTGGTTTTGGTTTTTGAGACAAAGTCTCACTCTGTTACCTAGGCTGAAGTCCATTGGCACAATCACAGCTCACTACAAACCCAACATCTCAGACTCAAATGATCCTCCCACCTCAGCCTCTCACATTGCTGAGACTACAGGTGTGCTCCACCATACCTGGATAATTTTTGTAATTGTAGTAGAGATGGGGTTTCACCATGTTTTTCAGGCTGGTTTTGAACTCCTGGGCTCAAACAATCTGCCCACCTTGGTCTCTCAAAGTGCTGGAATTATAGGTGTGAGCCACTGTGCCCAGTCTTGCAGGTTGGTCTTATTGACTGACGTTTAAGAAACAGAATGTGGAAAAGGAAAAATTGTAATTTTGTAGTGAAGGAATCCATTAAGTCACCAACACAGCCAAGTAATCAAGGTTAAGTGATTCAATCAAATTTAAGGTTTCATTCTTCAGCAATGAAAAGTCATATGGCTACCTCACACCACCGTGAAACAATGGGAAGGTCACTTCGACTATGTGAAATTCTTCCTCAAAATTTATAACCCCACTCTAATCAAGAGAAAACATCAGATAAGCCCAAATCACTTGATGAACATTCTAAGAAATATCTGATTGACAGCCTTCAAAGTGACAAAGTCAGGAAAGACAGAGAGATTGTCCCTGATTGAAGTAGACGAAAGAGACATGAAGACTAAACACAATATGAGATCCTCGATGGTACCTGGGAACAAAGAGAAGACATTAGTAATAAATAAATAAATAAATAAAAACTGGTGAAATGTGGGGCAGGCGAGGTGACTGACTCCTGTAATACCAGCACTTTGGGCAGTCAAGGCAGGCAGATCACCTGAAGTCAGGAGTCTAAAACCAGCCTGGCCAACATGGTGAAATCCTGTGTCTGCCAAAAATATAAAAATTAGCCAGACATGGTGCTGGGCAACTGTAATCCCAGCTACTTGGGTGGCTGAGGCACGAAAATCACTTGAAACTAGGAGGGTGAGATTGCAGTGAGCCAAGATCACACCACAGCACTCCAGCCTGGGCAACAGAGCGAGACTTCCTCTCAAAAAAGAAAAACTAGTGAAATATAGCCTGGCATGTAGGTAATAGTATTGTACAATGTTAATTTCTTATTTTCAATAAATGTGCCATGGTAATGTAAGAGGTTAACATCAGAAGAAACTGAGTAAAGAATATATAGAAAATATCTTTACCATCTTTGCAGCTCTATGTAAATCTAAAATTATTCCAGAGAATGACCTCACAGGGTGGCAGAATAGAATTTCTCCAGCTCCATACCCCCCACACAAAATTCCAACTAGCAGCTATCCACAGGCAAGAATAACTTTGTGAATATCCCAGAACTCAGGAGTGAGACTGAGACACCCAATTGTACTGCAGAACTAAGAAGAGCTGTGCTTGAAGGATAAGAGAAACAGTTCATTTTGAGCATATCACTCCTCCACCAAGCTGGCACAGCATGACACACAGAGGATTTTACTGGACCCATAATTTTTACAGTGGCAAAAGAAAGTTGGAGGTGGACGTTCAGCTTCCCCACCATTCTAGGACCCTTCACAAGAGGCTTGCTCTTGTCTCATACCACAGGAAACATTAGGAGTGCCATCAGGGCTAGACTACCTGGGGTCTGCTAGAAACAAAGAATAGGAGTAGATCTCACATAGACCAGCATGTAGTTGCTCTGCATTCTGGCTAATGGAGGCACCATATGAGAGGGATTAGCCAACAGCATTGAACTGCAGGAAGTACAGTTTACAGGTCTACCCAGCTCGAGCCCCTCGTCGGCTTTCCTACATAGACCTGGTAGTTTCTACAGCATTGCCCAGGCTAGAAGGCAAGTGAAAGTCAGTACTTAACTGTAAAGGGTGCATCTGGCCCCACCCAGCACCAGAAGCTGGGCAGGGACTCCACTACGCTTTGGTGCTTTGTCTAAGCCTACCCTTGGCCAGGAGGCAAGCTCAAGTCCACACATATGTGTAGGGCATAATGGCTTCTAGTCCTGGTCACCCTGTGTAGCTAAGCAACAACACCAGAGTCTTCAGTCTACCTTAGAGCGTAGCACAGAGGCCTGCTCAAGCACAGATTCTGAACAACAATGCCATCCAGCCAGTGGAGACAGCCTATAATCCTGCCTGATCAGAGTTAATTGCAGAGTCCAGTTAGCAGTACTGTTCAACCTTAGGGTACAGGAAGTGACACAGGCCAACTAGAGAACCTGACACCAAGGTCCAGCTTCATTGGCAGCTAACACATCCAGAATCCCTTCCTAGTAAGTAGTAAAGATCTGTCAAAGCCTCGAAGAGGTGGTCATCTCCTCAAACACAGAGGCATCAATGCAAGAACTAAAATATTATGACAAGTCAGGGAAATAGGACACCACTAAAATAAATAAATAAATAAAATCCAATAATAGATCTGAAAGATAAGGTGATCTATAAAATGACTAACAAAGAGTTCAGGATAACTCCCTTAAAGAAGTTCAGGGAACTCCAATTAAATACAATTAAATTTGAAACTAATTCATGAGCAAAATGAGAATTTGACAAAGAACTAGAGATGATTAATAGAAACGAAATAGAACTCTGAGACATAAAGAATACAATAATTTAACTGAAAAATTCAATGGAACGCTTCAACAGTAGACTTGATCAAGAAGAAGAAAGAATCAATGAATTCAAAGATAGGTAACTAGATATTATCCGGTCTGAAGAGCAAAAAGAAAAAGAATAAAGAAGGCCTATGGGAATTATGAGATACCACCAAGCAAAGTGATGTTCACGTGATAGGAGATTCAGAAGAAGATAGAGAAGAAGGCCCAAAAAGCATATTTAAGGAAATGGCTGGCTGGGTGTGGTGGCTCACATCTGTAATCCAAGCACGTTGGAGGCCAAGGCAGGCGGATCACATAAGGTCAGGAGTTCAAGACCAACCTGACCAACATGGTGAAACCCCGTCTTAAAAATAAATAAAAAATAAAAATAAAATGGCTAAGCATTCCCCAAATCTGGGGAAAGATGACAGCATCTAAATACAGGAAGCTCAGAAGTCTCCAATCAAATTCAACTCAAAGAGGAATTCACCAAGATAAAACATAATCAATTTATCAAAAATCAAAGACAAAGAAACAAAACCGAAAGCAGCAAGAGATAAGAAATACATCACATTCAAGGGGACCACAATATGACTTTCAGTTGACTTCCTAGCAGAAACTCTGCAGGCCAAGAGAGAATGAGGTGATATATTCAAAGTGCTGAAGAAAAAGAACTGTTAACCAGGAATTTTTTACTTGGCAATGGTGTCCTTAAAAAATAAGAGAGAGTTGGCCAACCATGGTGGTTCACACCTGTCATCCCAGCACTTTGGGAGGCCAAGGGAGGTGGATCACTTGAGGCCAGGAATTCCAGACCAGACTGACCAACATGGCAAAACCTCATCTCTACTGAAAATACAAAAATTAGCAGGGTGTGTTGGCAGGCACCTGTAATTCCAGCTATTCAGGAGGCTGAGGCAGGAGAATCACTTGAACTTAAGAGTGAGAGGTTGCAGTGAGCCAAGATAGCATCACTGCACTCCAGCCTGGGTGACAGAGCGAGACTCTATCTCAAAAAAAAAAAAGAGAGAGACAGAGAATTCTAACTTTCCCAGACAAACACCAAGGGAGTCTATCACATTATCCCTACTTTACAGGATTGGCTAAAGGCAGTTCTTTAAGCTGAAATGAAAGGTTTCTACTTAATAACAAAAAAAAATATATGAAAGTAAAAACCTCAATGGTATTAAGTAACACATAATCAAACTTAGATTCTCTAACACTGTGTGGGTGATATGTAAAGCAATCTTATCCTTACTGTGATGATTAAAAGACAAAACAATTGCACTACACACTGGGGTCAGTTGGGGGGAAATAGGGGAGGGACGGTGGGGGGTGGGAAGCTGGGGAGAGATAACAAGGGGAGAAATGCCAGATGTAGGTGATGGGGAGGAAGGCAGCAAATCACACTGCCACGTCTGTTCCTATACAACAATTTTGCATGTTCTTCACATGTACCCCAAAACCTAAAATGCAATAAAATAAATAAATAGGAAAAAAAAAAAGACAAAACAATTAAAAGCAATTGTAGCTGCAATTGTTAAGAAATACAAATTACAAAAACAAATCATAATTTCTACATCAAAATTATAAAAGGAGGGAGTGAAAGTACAAGATTAAAGTTCAATTATTATTAGCTTCATGTAGCCTGTTGTAAGTCTAAGATATTTTATGTAAGCCTCATGGTAACCGCAAAGCAAAAAGAAAACAGCAAGAGAGAAAGAAAGAAACAAGGGACTTAACAAAAAAAAAAAAAAATCAGGAAACTAATGACAAAACAGCAGCAGCAAGTCCTTACCTATTAATAATCGCCTGGATGTAAACAGATTAAATTATCCACCAAGAGACACAGGATAGCTGAATTTAATTTAAAAAAAAAAAGAACCATATGCACACACACAGACTGAAACCAAAGGTATGGAAAAAGATATTCAATGTCAACAGAGACCAGGAGTATCTATACCTGTATCAGTCAAAATAGTCTTTAAATCAAAAACTGTAAAAAGAGACAAAGAAGGTTATTAAATAATGAGAGTCAATTCACCAAGAGGACAAAACAATTGGAATTAAATATGCACCCAACATCAGAACAGCTAAATACATAAAGCAATTATTAAATGACACGAAGGAAGAAATAGACGCAATACTATAATATTATGGAACCTCAACACCCCACTTTAAAAATTTTTCATTCTACCCAAATGATCTACGGTGTCAATGTAATCTCTATCAAAATTGCCATGTTATTTTTCACAGAAATAAAAGTATCCTTAAATATGTGCAGAATCACAAAAGACTCTAAAGAGTTAAAACAATCTTGGGCCAAAAGAAAAATACTGGTGACATCACACTCCGTAATTTCAAAATATCTTATAAAGTTATTGTAATGAAAATAGCATGGTACTGGCATAAAAATAAGCTGGACGATAAAATAGGATAGAAAGCTCAGAAAACAACCCATGCATGTATGATCAGCTGATTTTTGACTAAGGTGCCAAGAACACACAATAGGGAAAGGACAATATCTTCAATAAATAATGTGGGGAAGGAGAATGAAATTGGATCCATATTTCATACCACATACAAAAATCAACCCAAATGGATTAAAAATCTAAACATAATATCTGAAACTGTGAAACTACTAAAAGAAAACAGAAAAGTCTCCACAACATTGGCTGGGGCAATGATTTTTTTAATATGACCTCAAAAGCACAAGCAGCAAAAGCAAAAAGAGACAAATAAGATGGTATCAAACTAAAAAACTTCTTCACAGCAAGCCATTAACAAAGTAAAGGGACAGCCCACAGAATGGGAATAAAATATTTGCAAACTATACGGCTAATAAAGGGTCAAGATCCAAAACATATAAGAAACTCAAACAGTACAAATCTCATCGGTCTAAACTGGTGAGTCCTTTCAATCTGCAGCTCATATTTTTTTTTTTTAATTTTACTTTAAGTTCTGAGATACATGTGTAGAACATGCAGGTTTGTTACATAGGTGTACATGTGCCGTGGTGGTTTGCTGCACCTATCAACCTGTCATCTAGGTTTTAAGCCCTACATGTATTAGGTATTTGTCCTAAAGCTCGCCCTCCCTTTATCCCTCAACCCCCTGACAGGCCCCAGTGTGTGATGTTCCCCTCCCTGCGTCCATGTGTTCTCATTGTTCGGCTCCTACTTATGAGTGAGAACAGGCAGTATTTGGTTTGCTATTCCTGTGTAAGCTTGCTGAGAATGATGGCTTCCAGCTCTATCCATGTCTCTGCAAAGAACATGAACTCATTCTTTGTTATGGCTGCATAGTATTCCATGCTGTATACGTGCCATGTTTTATTTATCCAGTCTCTCATTGATGGGCATTTGGGTTGGTTCCAAGTCTTTGCTATTGTAAATAGTGCTGCAATAAACATACATGTACATGTGTCTTTATAATAAAATGATTTATATTCCTTTGGGTATATACCCAGTAATGGGATTGTGCAGATCACGTTTTTAATTTGCTCAGAGTTTTCTTCTCTTTGAATGCATACTCATTGTCTCTGCTTCTTTTCCTTTTTCAGAATTTTCAGATTTGTGTAAATTCCATTTGTCAATTACTATATCACTTTTATTTTCCATCCCAATTTTGTCACTTAGAATTTTTGCTCTGAGACTTGAAGCGGTCCATGTTTTCCTTTGCTGGTCTCCAAGCTCTCCTCTAGCCCTGAGGTAGGAAAGCCCGGAATAGCTCTTCTCAGGCCTTCATCTGCCTGCTGTCTCATCCAAAAACATCTTGCTTCAGGAGCACAGATTGGAGTTAGAAGTAAAATTAGAGGCAAACGAAGATTTTTTTTTTTGAGATGAAGTCTAGCTCTGTTGCCCAGGCTGGAGTGCAGTGGCTCAATCTCGGCTCACTGCAACCTTCATCTCCTAGGTTCAAGCTATTCTCCTGCCTCAGCCCCTCAAGTAGCTAGAATTACAGGCATCCACCACCACACCCAGCTAATTTTTATATTTTTAGTAGAGATGGGGTTTCACTGTGTTGGCCAGACTGGTCATGAATTCCTGACCTCGTGATCTGCCCACCTCAGCCTCCCAAAGCACTGGGATTACAAGCATGAGCCACCACCCTCAGCCAGCTAGAAGATTTTAAACTATTATTTCCCTAGAACCACACAAAATCAGCAGCTACATTAAATTTCTTACACACAGAGCTGATCTTAGAAATACGTAAGTCCAGACATTTTTAATGGTGACTATCCCAAGAAAGGTAATGGGGATGCATGTATGTGTCTACGTGTGTGTGTTATTATCCACCAAAAAGCAGCAAAAAAAGTTTTTAATATATACCAGCAAACAACAGGAGAAAGGTTTTTGTCATGCTGTATTTAGAATTCTGAACATCATAATGTTTATTACAATGTATGTTTTAAGGTTAAAAAACAGTATTATTTAATGTGGAAAACCTTGGTAAATGACATTCTATTTATAATATATATTTTATATTCGATTATGTTAGATTCTTATATGCAATATTCAACACTAATATAATTTGTTATATAGTACATCTGGCATGTAATTCTCTCATATCTTTGAGATGGTTCACATACATTTTTCTAATTCTGTCCTAACTAGTCTTATTAACTGTTCAAATAACTTTATACTCTACTATGAAAATCCTTTTTAATAAACAAATGTACTTTATGTAATAGTTTCCCTAAATACTTTGACATTACATCTGAACTATGATTGATATAAAAATACATACTTATATATCTATATTTACATGTATAAATGTACGTACCCATATCTATATAGAGAAATGTTTTTCTATCTGTCCTTCCTACTGGATGTCTTAAAACGCCTCCATTTTTGGGTTCCTTTCTTTTGACTTAAAACTAATTTTTTTCTACTAAAATGTAGTGAAAATTAAAAAATTAAAACAACTGGGAGAACTAATTGTTGACATTTTTTGTTATTTTCTACCTCATTAGGACAATATTTTATCAATTCTTAGCATGGAAAAACAAATATACTTTGTTTTTGACAGAAAAAAAAGGAGAAAGAACATGAAGCATCTCTATTAGGCAAGAAAAGGATGAGAAAAGCATAATTTGGGTAAAGCTAAGTAGTGAAGTAAGTGTCAAATGGTAGCCTAAGAAGCTGAGGACAATTTTCCCTTACATCACAATTTTTAGTAGAATTCCTTAGCCACTTTAAAAACAGACTAAATATATTTTTTCTCTTAAAAAATCTACAACAATAAATCTAGAAACCAATCAAATTTCTATCATTTCAAGCCATAATTCTTTCAATTGTTTCAGGTTATAGAGTTATTTGTCCATAAAATATGTTACCTGACAATGTTTTCCAATAAAATAAATATTTTCTGCTCTCATCAACAACAAAATGTCTGGAAGAAAAAGGAAATACTAAGGAATTAAGTTTGGCTGAAGAGCCTCTCTACTTAAAGGAATGAAAGGTGCCCAAGGTCTTGGACAGCTCTGCTGCCCCTATAGCTTTGCAGCATATAGCCCCCATGGCTGCTTTCACAGGCTGAAATTGAGTGCCTGTGGTTTTTCCAGGCCCATGGTGCAAACTGTCAGCAAGTTTACCATTCTGAGATTTGGAGGACAGTGGCCCTCTTCTCATAGCTTCACTAAGCAATGGCCAGTGGGGACTCTGTGTGGGGGCTCCAACTCACATTTCCCCCCTGCACTGCCCTAGATGTTTTCCATGAGGGCTCCAGCCCTGCTGCAGACTTCTGCCTGGACATCCACACATCCTCTGAAATCTAGATAGAGGCTCCCAAATCTCAACTCTTGCCTTCTTCACACCTTCAGGTCCAACACCACGTGGAAGTCACCAAGGCTTAGACCTTCACCCTCTGAAGCAATGGCACAAGCTGTACCTTTGCACCTTTTAGCCAAGGCTGGAGCTGAAGTGGCCATGATGCAGGGTACCATGTCCCTAGGCGGCACAGAGCAGTAGGTCCCTGAGCCTGGCCCACCAAACCATTTTTCTCTCCAGGCCTCCAATGGGAGGGGTTTCACTGAAGTTCTCTGAAATGTCTTGAAGGCATTTTCCCCATCGTCTTGCCTATTAACATTCAGCTCCCCTTTACTTAGGCAAATTTATGTAGCCTTCTTGAATTGCTCCCCAGAAAATGGTTATTTTTTTCTACCACATGGTAAGGCTGCAAATTTTCCAAACTTCTATGCTCTGCTTTCCTTTTAAACGTAAGTCCCAGTTGCAGGTCATTTCAGGTTATTTCTTTGTTTATGCGAATAAGCATAGGCTTTTAGAACCAGCCAAACCACCTCTTGAATGTTTTGCTGCTTAGAAATTTCTTCCAACAGAGACAGCCTAGTGATTCCTCAAGGATCTGGAACCAGACATACCATTTGACCCAGCAACCCCATTACTGGGTATATACTCAAAGGATTATAAATCATTCTACTATAAAGACACATCCATATGTATGTTTATTGCAGCACTATTCACAATAACAAAGTCTTGGAACCCATCCAAATGCCCATCAATGATAGACTGGATAAAGAAATTGTGGCACATATACACCATGGAATACTATGCCACCATAAAAAAGAATGAGTTCATGTCCTTTGCAGGGACATGGATGAAGCTGGAAACCATCATTCTCAGCAAACTAACACAGAAACAGAAAACCAAACACCACATGTTTTCACAAATAAGTGGGAATTGAACAATGAGAACACCTGGACACAGTGAGAGGAACATCACACACTGGGACCTGTCGGTGGGGGGCTAGGGGAGGGATAGCATTAGAAGAAATATCTAATATAGATGATGGGTTGTTGAGTGCAGCAAACCACCATGGCATGTGTATACCTATGTAACAAACCTGCACGTTCTGCACATGTATCCCAGAACTTAAAGCATAATTAAAAAAAAAAAAAAAAGAAAGAAAGAAATTTCTTTTGACATATCCCTAAATCATCTCTCTCAAGTTGAAAATTCCACAGATCCCTAGAACAGGGGCACAGTGTCACTAGTCTCTTTGCTAAAGCATAGCAAGAGCAACCTTTACTCCAGTCCCCAATAAGTTCCTCATCTCCATCTGAGACCACTTCAGTCTGGACTTCACTGTCCATAGCACTATCAGCATTTTGGTCACAACCATTCAACAAGTCTCTAGGAAATTTCAAACTTGCCCTTATCTTCCGATCTTCTTCAGATCCCTACAAACTGTTCCAACCTGTGCCTGTTACCCAGTTCCAAAGTGACTTCCACATTTTCACCTATCTTTATAGCAATGCCCCACTTCTCTGTTACCAATTTTCTGTATTAGTTCATTGCCATAAAATAATACCTGTGACAGAGTAATTTATTTTTAAAAAGAGGCTTAACTGACTCTCACTTCTATAGGCTGTGCAGGAGGCATGGCTGGGGAGGCCTTAGGAAACTTACACTCATGGAATAAAGTGAAGAAAAAGCGAGCACATCTTCACTTGGCCAGCAGGAGAGAGAGCGAAGGGGAAGGTGCTACACACTTTTAAACAACCAGATCTCGAGAGAACTCACTCACTATCACTAGAACAGCAAGGGGGAAATCTTGAATCCAAGATCCAATCACCTCGCACCAGTTCCCTCCCTCAACCATGGGGATTGCAATTCAACATGAGATTTAGGTGGGGACACAGAGAAGAGCCAGACCATATCAGATGCCTTGCCAGTCTATGGTGCGACTTGTCAACAGAAGGCCAGTGTTAGGATCTAGTTATCTTGTATTCACTGCAGTACTTGCTCAGAACCACTTTTTTTCAATTCAGATTTCATAAGAATTAAACAAAGACAGAAGACAAATAGACAAATAGCATGGCATTCTAAAATTAATTCATACTGTTCCTAAGTCAGAAGACAAATAATATAGCATTCTGAAATTATTTCATACGTTCTTTTATTGTAAACTTAATCTTTGCTGTCTCATTAAATGAAAGTTTCTGGGATGACCACCGATGAAGACACAGACAGAAGCTATGAATTTTACGCACGATTTGATCACATTTTTTCTTGCCTGAATTATTAGAGAAATAACGCGTTTCATTGTGCTTGATTGCTAAGTGAGACAGATAAGTGTGAGATTATTTTTCAAGCAATATACTTGCTCATCTTTCAGGAAGCACTTTACTCATGATTACATGTGCACTTAGATAAAAGTACAGTTTTTATCTTGATTGTCACTCACGATGTAATTATTCATAAACTTAAGAAAAGGAGTTTCTTTCAGCATGACAAATGGTTCTCATGCTTGTGACATGACACTTTTTATCTGTTATATGAAGGGAAAGTTCTTCTTCCACCTACCTAAAATTTTCCCCAATACAAGAAATTTGACAGCATTGAATTCTGTACCTGACAGGATGACTCGTCTCCTTGCATTCTGATAACCTAGCAATTTGTTCCAAGTAAAGCAAACATTCAAATGAAGAATAACTTTGTGATAAAAAGACAGGAAGCAAAGGCAAACCAAGGGGGAAAAAATCATAAAATAAACCACCTGTTAGTGCTACAAAGAAGGTTCACAGATAATTCCAAGATTTATATACTAAGAGGAAAATATTTTTATCCAACTTATAGAATACCATAAGCTGCCATTCCACCTGCTATCATCTCCTTTCCCAATTTACTTTGCTTCATAGGATATCTATAGCTGGAAGGACCTACAAAGAAATACAATGCATTATTTTATACCTCAAAACTTTTAATTAAGAATAAAATATCACATGAAGCAGAGAAATGTTCTATCTATAGATTTAATATCTAAATATTTTTCTTCAAAAGTCAGTAACAGTGTAAACTTTATTTTGTGGTGAGTTTTCATTATTTATTCCCATTTTAATCAAAATCAGGTTGTTTTTCTTGTTCTAAATTGCTATTGTGTATAGCATTTGTGGTCTTACAATCCAAAGAAAATTGGTTTTCACTGAAATATCAATTCAAAGTTTCCACCAGTAGTAAACAATGATAAAATTGACAGTGGTTCCTTACAAAGTAAAAGCAAAGCTAGGCACCTATATAAGCAAATATTAAGAATACCTTGGATAGATTCTCATTGTTAAACAAAAGCAAAGAACAGAAGCAAAACCAAGCAAAACATTGTAATTATATCTGACGCCAGTCCTTATTTAAAAAAAAATCATTGGTTGGCATTTTTTCCAGTTATAATGACCAAATGTTTGCGTAAAGTCATTGATGCTAGAAAATCATAATTTTAATTATTGCATTATCTCTACAATTTCTTCTTTCATGTTCATTTAAAAACGGTGAAGCTGCTATCAGATGTTCTTTTTACTTTGATTTAAAAATCAGAATCCTGGTGTCAGGCTAGCCTGTATTTGACCTGAAAACCCCTAAAAAGGAAAAAACTATATTTAAAACTTCTCATATAGATTCAAGGATACCTTTTAAGTGCCTTTCCTGGAATATTGATTACTGAAGTGCTTTTCCAGGGCCAATGTTCGAGCTCAGTTACAGTCAGCCCTCTCTATCCATAGGTTCTGCTTCCATGGATTCATCCAATCATGGATAAAATATCTTCACAAATTAAAAATAACACAAATTTTAAAATAATATATAAAACAACTATTTATATAGTGTTTACATTGCATTGGGAATTATAAGTAATCTAGAGGCTATTTAAAGAGAGAATGTATGTGTGGGTTACATGCAAATATTCCATCATTTACATAAGGAACTCAAGCATCCATGGATTTTGGTATCCCCAGGGAGTCCTGGAACCAATGTACCATGTACATTGTGTTAAGTATCAAGGCAAATGAATTAATGATAAGTTGTGTCTTCTCTACAATTCTTAAGCCACATTTTTCCTTCAAAAAAAAAAAAAACACTGGCCGGGCGCGGTGGCTCAAGCCTGTAATCCCAGCACTGTGGGAGGCCGAGGCGGGTGGATCACGAGGTCAAGAGATCAAGACCATCCTGGTCAACATGGTGAAACCCCGTCTCTACTAAAAAAAACTACAAAAAATTAGCTGGGCATGGTGGCGCGTGCCTGTAATCCCAGCGACTCAGGAGGCTGGGGCAGGAGAATTGCCTGAACCCAGGAGGCGGAGGTTGCGGTGAGCCGAGATCGCGCCATTGCACTCCAGCCTGGGTAACAACAGTGAAACTCCGTCTCAAAAAAAAAAAAAAAAAACACTAAATTAAGTATGAAAACCTTTGCATACGGCTCTGGTTTCTCATAAATTACTTATAAACATGATATTTACAAATATAATTATGAATTATAAGACGATATCATATTTCAGTAACAATTTGTTTCTATAATCACGCTTTTTAATGTAATTTTCTCGTGTATTTTAATGTATTACAGAAATGCAATAACTGAAGAATTTGTATTTTATACAGCTAGAAATTTGTAAACAAAGTCTTCTGCCATAATAAAATGAGGAGAACCAAAACAAGTAATTTGCCAAGAGTCACAGTTTTCCTTGTATCCATACATTCCGATCCCCCTGCCACTACCCCACACAGACACATTCACATTTCCCACCACTCTCTCACTGCCTACAATAAGATCTAGTTAGCCAGAGACAGTTTTTTCAGGCTTTTTCAGATATTACATTCATGTTTTGACTTGCCATGTAGCATAATTAAGGAGGCCTGCCTTTGTTTTCCTATTGTGAAAGGTTTGGAGAGTTTTGATGTCCCACTGGGCTGAATGAATGACTGTCAATTCAGCTTTATTCTTCATGTAGGTATGGCATAAGTGACTTTTCAACTATTAGAAAGTTACTTTTAAGTATGGTTTACTTGGCTAACATCCACCTTAATATTTCTCTTCTTCCCTTAAAAGGAAGAAGAATATTTGCCATATAAAACACTGGATATCTTATTTCAATATAAAATACAAATTTAATTTGTATTATTCATATGCAACACTAAAGACCCCCAGCAACATTTAAAAGCAGAGTTTCACGTCAAATATGTAAAATTGCCAAACTCGAACTGAAAGACAGGCATCTTAATTTCATCCTTGAAATGCTAACTTGCAATAAATATTTTGTATATTACTGAAAAATAAAACAAACAATGACAGTTGGAGGGCACGTCATTTTCTTATCTGTAGCTTGAACACTGCAATGATCCACCTCATGGCCGCCATGTTTTTCTAATTTAATTTTTTCATTTTCACTTTGAAAAATATTTCCCATTCTGGGCAAGGATAACCAAAAGATGTTCCTCAGAGAAGGTGCACACATAAATCAGTAAGCTTGGAGCTCACGTGTGTTACATAGTTTTTGAATGATTCCAAAGACTTACACAGCTTGCTGTGTTTTGCTGGGACAAGAACTTAGATTGTACTCCCCCCACACCTCAAGAATGCGGTGTCAGCCGGGCACTGTGGCTCACACCTGGAATCCAAGCACTTTGGGACGCCCAGACAGGAGGATCACGAAGTCAGGAGTTCAAGGCCAGCCAGTTCGAGATCAGCCTGGCCAACAGGACAAAATCCCATTTCTACTGAAAATTCAAAATTAGCCAGGCGTGGTGGCGGGCGCCTGTAATCCCAGCTACCTGGGAGCCTGAGGCAGGAGAATCGATTGAACCCGGAGGCAGAGGTTGCAGTGAGCCGAAATCACGCCACTACACTACAGCCTGGAAGACAGAGCAAGACGCCATCTCAGAAAATAAATAAATAAATAAAAGAATGCAATGTCAGAGCATATCAGACCCATCATATGTGAGTTACTGACCTCAACCACTGGATTTCAGAATACATAAGAGTTCGATGAACACTCTGAGAACGTCGGTCTCAGTCATTTCTCCAAAAACGGAAAGCATGTTCTATGACAGGGCTGCACTGCCAGTCACTTCTTGGAAGACTGAACTCAGGCAGCAACAGCGCCCCACTCTTGCCAGTCTTTGAGCTTTGAAGCCTGGCCTGCAACACCGGCACCACCCGCTAGTGTCAGGGGACCTTAGGTGTCTTTGAGGATCTCCATGATGTCAGACACCATCTTTCCAGAGAATTCGCTTGGAAACAATGGTGCACCTCAAACTTTAATTCGATTTTTCTTTCCACAGAGTTCTGCTTCATTCCTACTTCAGGAGTTAGACTTGAGTATTTGGAACTCGTTCCCTCTGCGGTTAATGTGCCTCATCTCTTGGGTGTATTCCCTGTAGATTTGTTCACATTATTCTCCCCCTTTCCAAGCATTGGGAACCTAAGAAAACAAATTCTCCTTGCATGGCAATAACCATGTGATTTGTGAAATCATACTTTTGCAGTCTTATTTTAACCACACAAAACAGTGTGGCTCAGAAATTCAATGGGATAATTTCTCTGGTCAGGGTCATATCCCCGTGAAGTGAAGCTGTAACAGAACAGGGGTTTTAGATAATGGGTAAAATGGGTGATTTAATTGGAAATTGCAAGGAACTGAAGAGCCATTCCAAAATATGCAGAAATCTCTGAAATCATACATATTTTTACGTTAGCAAAACTTAAGTGCAAGGAGTCATAATCTGGGTTTATTTAAAGAATGTCTCCAGTCTTGAAATAACCTGGGTGATAAAATAATAATATCATCTTTACTTTTTTCTACTTGTTTCTCTTTAATTTTAGCACTTTAAATGTAAGACAAAAAGTAAAATAGAACAGATCTTCAATACATGTTTTGCAGAACTAAATAAACTTTAAGGGAGATATCCTAATAGTCTTCAAAACATTTTCATCTTAGATTACATATTATTATTTTTCTGGGATCAATTTCTAATTTAAAGCTTAGTGTTTTCCCACTTAGAATCCTTAAAGTTTACCTCCTCTTTTTTCATCTATTGTTTTACAGAGAGCTGACAATAATTTTTTCTCAGTGCATGGAGACAACTGAGCTCGACAACCATCCATCCCCTTGAAAGCTAGTTGGAAGTTGTCTTTTATAATAAATCTCTTCCTTATTTACTGGAGAAGTGAAGCTAAGTATACTGTTGCATCAGCATGAGTCAGAAAGAGAAGCAGATCTTGCTCAGCAGGAAGCCAGGATAATGAAATTTCCAACTTGCTCTAGGTCATTTTGTGAAAGATGGTATCATTTCATGTAAGACAAATTCCCAGGAATATTACCACCCTACACACACACACACACACACACACACACAGAGAGAGAGAGAGAGAGAGAGAGAGAGAGAGAGAGAGAGGCAAAGAGGAGGCTATTGTGCCTTGGGTACTTGCCTAGGCATTGCCTGAAAAGTACAGATAATTGTCATTAATCAATCTAATCACAACTGTTAAAAGAGATAACCCTCAATTCAGAGTTATTTCCTATTCAAATGCAATACAATTTCTATTTCTAGTATATTAGGTTGCACAGAAACACTAAGATTGTACTTAACAAATATGGACTGAGGACCATTTTAACATTGTAGTAAAGAACTGATCACAATTCTACCTAGTTATATTAACAACATTCCAGAATGGTATTGGGAATTGATTTGTTTTTGAGATGGGGGTCTCACTATGTTGCCCAGGATGGTCTCTAACTCCTGGACTCAAGTGATCCTTCTGCCTCAGTTTCCCATGTAGCTGGGACTACTTGTGCATGCCACTGTGCCTGTCACATTTTTTAAATCGCAAACTGATTCCAAATCATAAATAAATCTGGAGGCAAGGCAGAGGACTTACTATGGTGCTATCTTGACAACATCAAAGTAACTAATCCCCAAAAGTTTCTTCAAAAATCACAATTGCTTCCATCTTAGACCCAATTTTTCTACCAAATAAAGCCTATTGTACTCTATAATGAAAAATACAGAGCTCAATGATTCTTAAATGATGCTATGTATAGCTTTGATGAGTCAGTTTCCAAGATATACAATTATATTCAAAGAGTACTGTCTAGTCCCGTTGATACTACAATCAAATTCTTCCTTCGCTGCAGACAACACCTTGTACTTAAGCAGAAGCTGAGTCATGTTCCCCACCATAGGCCTCTAACAACAGATATGCAAAAGTCTTAGAGCTAAATGTCTGATTGGTTCTGTTTTATAACAGATCAGTAGCTCCTGAAATTAGTATTTGCCTTCCAGGGTAAAATATTTTTTCTAAAGTGTTCCAAATATTCTTGCATCTCTTAAAGTCATTGTCATAAATAGCAATGATGCTTTGATAATCCTGATAACAAACTACTTCCAAACTGCAACAACAGAAGGAAAATGGTAGGATATACAGAAAATCCTTTGAGAAACCCAGAGAGGACTGATAATAGATATAAAACCAGTAGCCTGTGGCTTTTCAAGAAGAGAAGCACATTTGTTCCCAATCAAAGCTAAGAATTCTCGACAGATATCATTTACTTTCAAATGACCATAATTGTTGCATTCCTTATAATGTCAAATGAAATATTCTTTGCTTCCTATGTTTACCAGCCCCTTTACTATTTGAGCAGAACAATCCATGACACATGGAGAAGGCACAGTCACAAGCAATCCCTCTGCGTTTCTCTCACATCTCCCTCCATAGTGACACACATGGCCATAGCTGGGCAGTGTCCAGCATGCCCTGACTCCACTCTTGGAGTCACTGTGGCTCTTTCTGTCAGACCCAGGACCATCCCTTTCAACTACAGAGAATGAATGCATCCCAGAAAGCCTCGGTCTGGTGGCCGTTCCACCTACAAGGGAAGCAGTACAAATACAAACACATTCCTTTGTGTTTTACTCAAGATTTCATCATCCTGTCAAACTGAAGCCTTATGGAGAATAGCAGAAATTGTGATCATTCAAAAGGTCTTAGGAACAAATGTAACTTTGGAAATGTACATTTAACAAAATGTTAAGTAATGGAAAATTACTTCATTTACTTACTTAGCATACATACTCATATATTTTACTTGATATATAATAATTGCACATGCTTATGGGGTACAGTGGAATATTTCAGTAGATATATTCAAAGTATAATGGTCAAATCAAGGTAATTAGCATGTCCATCACCTGAAATCTTTATCATTTCTTTGTGTTGGTAACATGCAAAATCCTCTCTCCCAGGGGGGGACAAAAATACAATAAACTGTTGTTTACTGTGGTTACCCTGTAATGCTCTAGAACACTAGAACTTACTCCACCTATCTAGCTGTACTTTTGAGGAAGACGATACTGACCACATTTGTGAAATATTATCCTAATACGAATGATAATTATAGGTGGGGTTTTATGCTAACATAGCTCAAAGAACTCCATAAATGAATGCTCACAATTGTAAGTGAGAAAACAAGATTATTCAGTTTGGTGTGTGTGTGTGTGTGTGTGTGTGTGTGTGTGTGTGTTCCTATTGTCAAGCGGGGAGTTGGTTTTAGTTCTTTTTTTAAGAGGCCCAAACTCATGCTACTGTAAGAATTAACTGCAAGTTAATTATTGCAAGTTGAAGTTATTTATAGGACTATGGTATGTACATACATAAACACAATTCTGAATTCACTGTGTAGTATTGGCACTCAAAATCACATATATTCTGCAGGCAAACAAGCTGTGTGAAAATTTGTGAGTTATCTCAGTCTGTAATTGGACAGTACAATTATTTACTTTAAAACAGATTAGAAATGACCGACAGAAAACTATTTTTTAAACTAAATGACAGCACAGTAAAAAGAAATGTGGAGTATAAAGTAATGAGGCAAAATATAGGTTTTCCTTTGGGAAAAAAGTCAAGACACATAAAGCAATTGAAGAGATGTCTTTCATTTCCTAGAGTGATACACATATTTAGTAGTTTGGCAGTTAATTTTTGTTTAACACTTATATTGAGGTTTTATTGGCATATAATGAACACACATATTTAAAGTGCAGGACCTGTAAAATTTTTACATATTTATACAACCATGAAACTATCATCATAATTCAAATAAGGAATATATCCATCTGCAAAGCATTCTTTTATATATATAAAATATATATATCCAATATACCCCCACAAAGTATTCTCTGGCCTCTTCACAATCCCCTCCCCCATAACCTCCCTGCTTTTCTCAAATCCCACAGATCTGATCTCTCTCATGATTAGTTTTTATTTTCCAGAATGTCATGTAAATGGAATCATACAGTATTTACTTTCCTTTGTCTGGCTTCTTTCTTTCAGCACAACTATTTTGCAATTCATTAATGTGTGATGTGTATCAATAGTTAATTCCTTTTTATTGTTGCGTAGTATCTTATTATGTGAATATAGCTCAATTTCTGTGTTCATTCATTTGAATATGGGCACTTGAATTGTGTCCAGTTTTGATCTCTTGCAAATAAGCGACTGTGAACATTTATGCACAGATGGTCATATGAAAATATCTTTCATTTCTCTTGGGTAAATACCAAGACAAGAATAGCTATGTCATATGGTAGGTATATGTTTAACATTTAAGAAACTGCCAAATTGTTTTGCAGAATGTTTGTCTTTATGCCAAATTGCTATGGTTAATTTCATTATGGTAAACTAAACTTGAATTCCCAGTACAAGTCAATTTCTGAAACTTTGTTAAGATTTTTCTTGCATCTGTGGTCATGAAGAACTGTATTTTCATTTTCTTAAAATGTCTGTCTGAATGTGGTGTCAGAATAATGCTGGACTTAGAGAATGAGTTCAAAAGTATTCTCTCGTCTTCAATTTTCTGAATGAGTTTATGTTTATTTGTTATTATTTCTTCCTTAAATATTTGTTAGAAACTTCCAGTGAAGCCATCTGGTTCTGGAGTTTTTTTGTGGGAAGATTTTCAACTATAAATTCAGCCTAATTAAAAGACTATTCATGTCATCTATTTCTTCTTGAGTCAGTGTTAGTAGTTTATATCTTTCAAGGAATTTGCCCTTTCTTCTAAGCTGTCAAACATACTGGCATACAGCTTTTCATTGTAACCTCTTATAATTCCTTTTAATATATGTAAGGCACATAGTGAGGTCACCTCTTTCATTATTGATATTTGTAAATTTTGTCTTCCTCCCGCCCCCACTCATTGATGGCAGCAGCTGCTGCCATGACGCGGGCTGCAGCAGGGAGGCATTATGGGCCTGCATATTCCATGGAGCTGGTGGGAGTGCCATCCCTTCTGAGTTGGGGTTTGAGTTCCTTGGTGCCACTGCAGACCCAGGCCACCTGCTCTACTGAGCAGACTGTAGCCCAGCCCAAACTGCAGCTGTGGATGGGAGACTCCCTGTACTCTTGGAGGGGGCCAGGAGCAGGCAGGATCTGCCCTCCCAGGTGCAGCTGCAGCCAGGTAACCTGCCTGCCGCAGACCTGGGCCTCCCGCTCAGTGGAGCAGGCAGGAGGCTGGGACAAGCAGGAGCCCCGCCCCTTCTGATTGGCTAGGTGGGAGCTCCCTGGGTGCAACTGCGGCGACCCCCCCAGGCGCAGGACTGCACCCACCACCCCTGCTGACTCCGAGATGTCTGTTCTCACTGCCTGGCCTCTTTCCTCTTCTGCCACCCGTGTCAATCTTCCAATGGGGTTGGGGCCTAGCCCTGGGGCCTTGAATGGCAGGGGGAGAGAGAGTCTTGGGCAGAAGGGGTTGGGTCCCCAGTAAGACCCCACCTTCTGGCCAGGGAGGGCCTAAAGGCTGGGAGCCAGGCTGCCAATCCTGTGGACCAGATTGGGAATCTGTCTCCTCTGGGCCTCCCATGGCTGCCCATAGACCAACTGGCTGGTAGTTCCTCCTTTTTGAGGTCCATAAAAGCCCTGGACTCTGCCAGAGAGCGCAGAGGACAGAGAGGCGATGGGAAGACCAGCTGCAGAGGAACTACCCTCTCTGCTGAGAGCTTCAGAGACCTTCAGAAACCACCATACGACCATCCTGTGGAGGGGACCCACCCTCTCCAGGGCCTCCTCTCTGCTGAAAGCTGAACACTCCACAGGACGACCTGCCTACAGAGAGGAGCTACTCACGGTGGGTCTCCTCTGAGCTGTTCTAACACGAAATAAAACTCCTCTTCATCCTCTTCGCCCTTAACCTGTCTGCATACCTCTTTCTTCCCGGATGCAAAACAAGAACTTGGGCAAAGATGTCACTGGCCACAGAAGTTTCTGGCCAAGAAAATAGACACGCCATAGATCCTGTAATGTCATGATTGGCTGTCTCCACACCTACATCATACAATTGAATTACAAACCACTGCAAAGCAGCACTTGCTGATGAAGAGCTGGCTGGTGAACTGTAAGCGGACGTGCCAGCAGTGGCGGCAGGTTGTAGCTTATTCACTCGAAGTGATACTTCTTTTACATTCCTCTCTGCCCTCACATGGTGCTAATAATTGTCATAAAAGGGAGTACATGACTGCATCAGGACCTCAAAAGGCCTATTCCCCATCTCAAAGGAAAATGTCACTTTCCTGGTGCTAGAAATTGTAAATATCAGAGTTGCTCACGTTCATTTATAGGGAAGAGAAGTTAGTAATGAATTTATACAAGCCTAACACTATGAAATGCAAATACTTATTAAATATTATGGAAGGAGCCAATGGCAGTGATCCAGAAAACATACTCTTTTCAGTTGAGATAGAAGAACAAAATAAATCTCTATTCCTATTGCAGAGAAAAAAATAGTAAAGAGGTTTGCTCAGAACAACGTAACTAAACTGTTTGTGGTTTAATAAATAAAAATATAGTTATTTAAAGGTGGTTCAAAGTTTCATATATAATCTTATAGTTCCCAAATATGAATTTTGACAGTAACAAATTAAAAATAAAACAAAGCAATATTTCTAGCCAATTCAATCAAATAATTTTGTAATTTAGCAGACAATAAATTGGACCAGTTTGATTTAAAGCCAGACTACACATCTTATAGTTTCCTTAAATTAATTAAGAGAAGTCATGCAATTTTCACAGAATATCACATACATATTATCCGTTTTAATTTTTCTTAAAAATGGGTTAGTTGCCATTACCAAACTTTAGACTTTAGTGAAGAAATCAAACAGATAAAGTAACAATGAAAGCAACTTGGAAATTAGCTGAAGGATTATTGCTAACTGCTGAGTATCCATGCTTTATCCAGAAAGGATGATTTACTATTTCTATAAACTGATATTGAGTTATCCAAAATGGAAATTAAAAATACAATCCCATTACGATAGCAACAAAAAATATAAAATACTTAGGTGTAAATTTAACCAAGGAAAAAGGACTGTATACTAAAAACTATAACACACTGATGAAAGGAAATGGAAGGAAACATAAACAAATGGAAAGATATCTTATATCCATGAAGTAGAACAATTAATACTTTGGTTTTTAAATTTATTTTTAATTTTTATTAAACATAATAATTGTACATATTTATGGAGTACCTGTGCTATTTTGATACATGCATAAATGTGTAATGATCAGATCTGAGTAACTGGGATATTCATCACCTCAAACATTGTATCCTTGTGTTGAGAACACTGTGAAATATAAATTAAGTTACTGTTAACTATAGTTACCCTATTGTGCTACCAAACACTAGATCTTTTTTTTTTTTTTTTTTTTTTTAGACGGAGTTTCACTCTTGTTACCCAGGCTGGAGTGCAATGGCGCGATCTCGGCTCACCGCAACCTCCGCCTCCTGGGTTCAGGCAATTCTCCTGCCTCAACCTCCTCAGTAGCTGGGATTACAGGTACGCGCCACCATGCCCAGCTAATGTATTTTTGTATTTTTAGTAGAGACGGGGTTTCACCATGTCGACCAGGATGGTCTCAATCTCTTGACCTCGTGATCCACCCGCCTCGGCCTCCCAAAGTGCTGGGATTACAGGCGTGAGCCACCGCGCCCGGCACCAAACACTAGATCTTATTCCTTCTATCTAACTGTATTTTTATGTCCATTAACCAACCCCTTTTCATGCCCTCCTCCCACTACCCATCCCAGTCTTTGGTAACCACCGTTCTATTCACTCCCTCCCTTTTAGCCCTCACATATGAGTGAACATAAGATATTTTTCTTTCTGTACCTGGCTGACTTCACTTAACATAATGTCTTCCAATTTGATCTATGTTGCTGCACATGACAGGATTTCATTCTTTCTTCTGGCTGAATAATATTCCATTGTGTATATATATACACCACATTTCCTTTACCCATTCATTCATTAATGGATACTTACATTGATTCCATATTTTGGCTATTGTGAACAGTGCTGCTACAATAAACACGGGAATGCAGTTACCTATTTGATACATTGAGTTCCTATCTTTTGGCTGTATACCAACTAGTGGGATTGCTGGCTCATATGGCAGTTCTAATTTTAGTTTTATTGACATATCTCCATACTATTTTCCATAGTAGCTGTACTAATTTACATTCCTACCAATAGTGTATGAGCATTTCCCTTTCTCCACATCCTCCCTAGCATTCATTATTTTCTGTTGTTTTGATAACAGCCACTTTAACTGGAGTGCAAGAGTAGCTCATTGTGATTTTGATTTGCATTTCTGTGATCATCAGTCATGTTCAGCGTTTTTTTCATATACGTATTAGTCATTTGATTTTCTTCTTTTGGAAAATATGTCTGTTCAAATATTTTGCCCATTTTGAAATCAGATTATTTTGTTTTTGGCTATTGAGTTGTTTGAGTATCATGGTGTATTCTAATTATTAATCCCTTATCAGATGAATATTTCGCAAATATTTTCTTCCATTCTGTAGGTTGTCTCTTCATGTTCTTAATTTTTTCCTTTCCTGTATGGAAGCTTTTTCACTCAATGTAATCCCATTTGTCAATTTTTGCTTTGGTTTCCTGTGCTTTTGAGGTCTTACTTAATAAATCTTTGCTCAGACCAATGTCATGAAGTATTTTGCTAAAGTTTTCTTCTAGTAGGTTCATAGTTTTGAGGCTTACATTTAAGTCTGTAATCCATTTTGAGTTAATTTTTGTACATGGTGAGAGGTCGGGGTCAAGTTCCACTCTTCTGCATATGGTTACTCAGTTTTCCCAACACCATTCGTTAAAGATCTGTTCTTTCTCCAATGCATGTTCTTAGGGCCTTTGATGAAAATCAGTTGGCTATAAATATATGGATTTATGGATTTGTATAAATATATACAAAATAAATATATACATACATACGATATTTATACATATGACATTTACCTTCACCACTTTCATTGAAAAGCAGTGAAAGTAAATATCCTTGTTTTGTTCTAGATCTTAGAGGAAAGATCTTAGTGGAAAGTGGACATCTTTGTCTTGTTCTATCTTCGAGAAAAGGCTTTCAACTTTTCCCTATTCAGTATGATGTTAACTGTGGGCTTATCATATATGAACATTAATGTTTTAAGGTATATTCCTTCTATACCTAATTTGTCGAAGGGGTTTTTTTTAAATCACAAAGAGGTGTTGCATTTTATCAAACACTACTTCTATGTCTATTGAAGTAATCACATGGTTTTATCCTTTATTCTCTTGATGACATGTATCACATTTATTGATATTTGTAGGTTGAAGCATCCTTGCATCCCTGGGGAATATCTTTCTTCTATCCTGTTGGATTTTGTTTTCTAGTTTTTTTTTTTTTTTTTTTTTTTTTTACATCTGTGCTCATCAAAAATATTGGCCCATAGTTTTCTTTTGTCATGTCCTTGCCTGGTTTTGGTATCAGGGTAATGCTGGCCTTGGAAAAGATTTGGAAGTATTTTCTCCCCTTTGATTTTTCATAATAGTTTGAGAATAATTGGCATTAGCTTATCTTTAAAAGTTAGGTAGAATTCATCTGTGAAGCCATATGGGTCCTGGACTTTTCTTTGTTGGGAGACTTTTATTACTGCTTCAATGACATTATTCATTATTGTTCTGTTCAGGTTTTCTGTTTCTTCATGGTTCAATCTTGGTAGGCTATATGTGTCCAAGAATATATCTATTTTATAAGTTTTCAATTTGCTGATATAAGTTGTTCATAACAGTCTGTAATTATCTTTTATATTTCTGTTGTATCAGTTGTAATGTCTCTTTTTTCTCTCTGATTTTATTCTATTCAGATTTTTCTTTATTCTTAGTCTACCTAAAGACTTGTTGATTTTGTCTGTCTTTTCAAAATAATATTTTCATTTGGTTGACCTTTCATATTTTTAGTCTCAACTTTATTTGTTTTTGTTCTGATCTTTAGTATTTCTTCTTCCTATAATTTGGGGTTTGATTTGTTCTTGCTTTTCTAGTTTCATAAGGCGCATCATTAGGTTATTTGAAATCTTTATATCTTTTTATATAGGCATTTATTGCTATAAACTATCCCTTTAGTACTGCTTTTGCTGTATAACATAAGTTTTGGTTTCCTCATTTTTATTTGTTTTTAAGAAATTTTTAAATTTTTAATTTCTCTGTTTACCCATTGGTTGCTCAGGAGCATGTTGTATTTGTGCATTTTCCAAAATTCCTCTTGTTATCAATTTCTGGTTTTATTCCATTGTGGCCAAAAAAGATATTTGACATGGTTTTAATTTTTAAAAATGTGTTGAGACTTGTTTTGTGGCCTAACGTATGGTCTATGCTGAAGAATGTTCCGTGTGCTCATGAGAAGAACATATACACATTCTCCAGCTGTTGAATGAAATGCTCTGTAAAAGTTAGGTTTATATGCTCTAGAGTATAGTTTAAGTCCAATGTTCTATTGCTGATTTTCAGTTTGGATGATCTATCCAGTGCTGAAAGTAGGGTGTTGAAGTCTTCTATTATTGTAATGCAGTCTGTCTCTCCCTGTAGATCAAGTATTTACTCTGGTGTTGGGTGGGTATATATTCATAATATTTATTCATTATATAATAACCTCCTTTGTCTCTTTTTAGGATTTCTCATGTAAAGTTTATTTTATGTGATAAAACTACAACTACTGCTACTCTCTTTTGCTTTCCATTTGCATGGAATATCTTCATGTGTCCCTACAGGTGAGGTGAGTCTTTTGCAGGCAGCATATAGCTGGGTCTTAAAAATATATATACCTCATTTAGTCACTATATATCTTTTAACTGGAGAACTTAATCTATTTACATTCTAGGTTATTATTGACACCTGTGGGTTACTCTTGCCATTTTTAAAGTGTTTTCTAGTTGCTTTGTAGAGCCTTTGGTCCCTTCTTTCTTGCTTTCTTCTTTTGCAGCTTCACAGCTCTCTGTAGTGGTACGTTTTTGTTCTTTTCCTTTTATCTTTTGTATATCCATTATAGGCTTTTGCTTTGTGGCTGCCCTGAGGTTTACATAAAACATTTTATACTTATAACAGCTTAATGTTGATTGCATACACAAACTTTTCACTCTTACTTCCTTTTCTCCCATGTTTCAGTTTTCAATGTCACACTTTGTATCTTTTTATAATAACAAAAATAACATAAGTAATAATTTCATATAAAACAATATAAATAAAAATAATGGGCTTCCTCAGCCACTCAGGCATTTGCTGCCCCTCCAGAGAGGGACTTGCAAACATTCAAAGGAGTTGCATGCCATAGACAAGGCCAGGAAGAGCTGTGGCCCAACTCACAAACCTTTCCCAGGCCTTACTGGGCATCCTTACATGGTGCCTACAAGCAGGGGGTACTTAGAAATATTCTCTGATGCCTCTGATGACGGTACTGTTTTGGACTGGAGTGGAAAGTAGGGCACCATCGCTGGGGCCTTCACTCTATAGCCAGGTGCAGTCCTTTCCCCTAACCAGAAGTCTTAGGAAAGTTTTTGAAGGCTCAACAGGCCAACCCGACACATGCATCAAGGTACCCTTCTCAGGCCTTCATACCTGGCCCCATCTAATAGCAGCCTCCAAAGCCTTCCTGGCCACTGGCTCCCATCCAAGCTCTCCCCAGTTCTGTGGCCCATTCAGATTTTTCCTGGCCTCCAGAGAAGGGTTTAGATACAATTTTGCAAGGCGCCTACTATGGCCAATCCCCACTCAGTCCACCAGGTGGAAGGGATGCCTTCCCTGGCCTTCATGACTAGTTAGGGAATGTCTCCCCTATCTAACTGGGAATAAGAAGTGTTGTAGGGAGTGCTGTATGCAACTGTGTCCACACAAAACTGCAGCAATGTCAGAGCCCCTTCCTGGGGCTCCCTGTTCAGCTTTGCCTGATCTCTGTAGGGAATCCATACATTCCCATAGGGGAAGTGAGAGAATTCTTGGAGGCATTACTTGTATTTCTGTTTTCATGTAGTTCAAAGAATTTTTTAATTTCTCTTGACATTTCTTCTTGACCCTTATGTTATTTAGAAGTGTGTTTCTGAATATCCAAGCATTTTGAGATTGTCCAGGTGTCATTCTATTACTGATTTGTATAATAGTTAGGTTCCAATGTTTTCAGAGACCAGATATGGTATGTTTTGTATACTTTGAAATGTGTTGAGGTGGGCTTTATGGCCCAGAATTTGGCCTGTCGTGGTGAATGTTCCATGTGAGTGTGAAAAGAATATGTATTCTGCTGTTGTTAGACTAAGTAGACTATAGGTGTAAATTACATCCAGTTGTTTGATGATGTTGTTTAGTTCAACTGTATTTTATTGATTTTCTATCTGTTGGATCTGTCCACTTCTGATAGAGGGTGTTGACGTTTACAACTATGATTGTGAATTCTTTTATTTATCCTGGCAGTTCTATCAGTTTTTTGCCTGATGTATTTTACCACTCTTGTTAGGTACGTACACATTAAGAATTGTTATATTTTCTCAGAGAATTCACTTTTTGTCATCATGTAATGCCTATATTAGTCCAGAATTGCCATCTTTTCTCTCTGAAGTCTACTCTGTCTGAAAGCTAATACAGCTTTCTTTCAATTATTGTTGGCATTGTGTATATTTTTCCATTTCCTACTTCAAATCTATATGTCTTTGCATTTATAGTGAATTTCTTGTAGACAGCTTATAGTTGGGTCTTTCTTGTGGGGGAGTCACTCAGATGAACTCGGTCTTTAACTGATATATGTAGACCATTGATATCAAAGGTGGTTACAGATGTAGTTGGATTGATATTTATCGTGTCTGTTATTATTCTCTATTTGTTTTCCTGTTTTTTCTTCCTATTTTTGCCTTCCACTCTTTTTCTGCCTTTTGTGGTTTTCATGGCACATTTTATATGATTCCATTTTCTCCCCCATTTAAGCATGTAAATTCTTCCTTTCTTTTTACTTTTAAAAAATCTTTCTATTGGTTGCCCCAGATTTTGCAATGTACATTTACCATTAATACAAGTCTACTTTCAAGTAATAATGTATTGCTTTATGAGCAGTGCAAGTATTTATAAAAACAAAATATTTCTAACTCCTCCCTCCTATAGTTTATTTCATTGTTATCATTCATTTCACTTACTGATAAATTATAATCATCTAATAATTATTGCTATTATTATTTTGAACAAATTATTATCTGCTATACCAATTAAAAATAAGAAAATGCAGTTTTTCTTTTACATTTATTCTTCCTTAATGTTCTTCCTTTATGTAGATCCAAATTTCTTACTTTTCTCTGAAGAAATTATTTTAACTTTTTTCAACATTTCTTGCAACAAATTCCCTCAATTTTTGTTTTCTACAAAAGTCTCAGCTGGGCACGGTGGCTCATGCCTGTAATCTCAGCATTTTGGGTGGCCAAGGCAGTGGACAACTTAAGGTCAAGAGTTCAAGACCAGCCTGGTCAACGTGGTAAAACCCTGTCTCCACTAAAAATATAAAAATTAGCTGGGCATGGTGACACGTGCCTGTAATGCCAACTACTTGTGAGGCTGAGGCAGGAGAATCACTTGAACCTGGGAGGCAGAGGTTACAGTGAGCCAAGATGGTGCCATTGCACTCTGCAGTCCAGCCTGGGTGACAAAAAAATAAGTCTATTTCTCCTTTACTTTTGAAGAATATTTTGTCTAAGTCATTTATGGTATCTCACTATGATTCTAATTTGCATTCTCATGAATTCGCTATTTTCATTTATACATATAATACATGTAAGTCTGCCTCACTGAAGAAATAAAAATAAACCAAAACATAAATTGATGGTACTGTATAGATGTACCAGAAATTTTAAACCTGGCTCTTCTTAATGGCTATGTTTTCTTTATTTTTTGTTATTACAAGCAATGATGAAATCAGTATTCTTATCATCACACATATATTTGCACCAATGTTCCCCACACCCATTTGTTGTTATCCAACTCTGTCCTGGTGCCTGCAGAGATAAATTTTCTTTAAACTTTACGTGGTCAAGTTGATCAATCATTTCCTTGATGTGTTCTGAGCTGTCTTTGTTGTATACATGCCTTCTTATCTTTATTTTTATTTTGAGAGACAGCGGTCTCCTTATGTTGCCCAGGCTGGTCTCAAACTCCTGGCCTCAAGCGATCCTCTCGCTTCAACCTCCCGAGTCGCTAGGATTACAGGCGTGAACCACCGTGACCGGCTCTGTTGCATGCTTTCAAGATCTTCTCTGTTCCGAAATTTTAAAATGAAACTGTTTTCTACGAATCCTTCATGATTGCATTTTTCAGTCCATGCTTCAGCCCGCAGTATTTTCTAAGTCCGCTTGCGCCGCTCTGTAAGGCCCCGCCAGGCTGGGCGCCCTGTCGGCAGCCTCGCGGCCACATTTTCGGTCCTCTCTGGAGGCCGGCCTTGGCTGGCGCCGGACCGGGAGTCGCGTGGGGCGTGTCTGGCCCCTTCTACTGCTGGGGACGCGTCGTGCTGACCGGGAGTTCTGAAGCGAGGCAGCACCCCCCAACCCGCCCAGGTCTGAAAAGCGCGATCCGACGAGGACCCGGACGGGGTCGACCGGCCGCCCCGCGGGGAGCCGTCGCCAGCCCGCGGGGCCCGGATCCGTCCTGCGGCCGTTCGCGCCGGTTGTCGGGCTCCACCTGGCGGCCGCTGTTACGTACCACGCTTGTTCTCTGGAGCTTTTGCGAGGGGGAGAAGCGGCCGCTGTGCACCGGGCCGAGTTCCGGGACGTCCGTAGCAGTAGCAGGACTGTTCCGCCCGCTGGCAAAGCGTCCGCTCCCCGTGTGTTCGTCGGAGCGTAGCCCGCAGATGACGCTCGGAGGAGGCTGTCGCCGCGCTCTCAGCGCTGGGTGCTCTGTGGGTGGGGCTCCATGCGGGTCGACCAGCAAGCCCAGAGCCAGCCCTTCCATCACGAGGCCGATCGGGGTCAATACGCATCGACTTGAAAGCGTGTTTGGAGGCCTCACGCGTGTGGCTCGATACCAGTGCCTTCTGTTTGACTCATTTTCCCCAGGTTCTGCCTCAGAGGTGGGGACCTGCGGCTGTACTCGGAAGACCGCGGAGGGCGCCACCAGCCTGGTCGAGGTCCCCATCCTCGGACTTGCCTTTTCCGAGGCCCGTTCAGGAGGTGACAACGGACTGGGGACGAACCGGGAGCCCCGGGGAGGGCGTCTCAGATTCTCCCGTCCCGCTCGGCTTCACAGATTCAGTGCAGAAACCAACTCGCGCGCTCAGAATAATGTGCCTGTTTCGTGTTACCGCTTTAAACCATTTTTATTTCAAAATGGAAAAATAAAATTTAAAAATTTTTAGTTTAAATATTTTAAATTATATAGTTTTTACTGAGGTATAATTCACATACATAAAACTCGTCCCTTTGAAAGTGTGCCATTTAGTGATTTGTAGCCTGTTTGAAAAGTTGAGCAACCAGCACCAATCTGCAATTCCAGAACATTTTCATCACCCCGAAAAGAGATCTCTTACCCATTACACAGGCGTTTCCCATTCTGCCCTCCCTCCAGCCCCAGCATGGACCAGTCAGCTTGCTTTCTGTCCGTGGATTCGCCTGTTATGGATATTTCAAGTAAGTGGAATTGTACAGCGCGCGGCTGCTAGCGTCTGGCTTCTCACACTTTGCATCCTCCGCTCACGGCTCATCCGCGGCTCAGCATGCAGCAGCCCTTCACTTTGCCTGACTCAAGAATTTTACATTCATCGCCATTGGTATAGTGTATCTATATATAAAATACATATGCTATATAGATATTTATGATATAAAACCAAGTCCTTTTTAAATGTGCAAAATACAGATAACATAAAAATTTGCCATTATAAGCCAGTAAAGCCTCCGGTACAATGGCGTTAAGTTCTGCCTTCCTGCCCAGCCCCACCCACGCAGAGCCAACAGCCACCCAGAGGGCACCAGCCCAGTCCTGCTGAGCCTCCTCAGAGTCCTCCGGCCCTCCACCCCCACCGGGTCCCTACTCAAGGCCCCTCCCCACCCAGGCAAAGGAGGAGCACTCCTGAGGCAGAGAGGCTCTACTGAAGAGAACAGGGCCTCCAGGGGAGGGTGGGTGTGCATGGGACAGGCCAGGACAAGAAGGCAGTGCCTGAGCTGGCAGTCACCCGAGGAGCCCCAGGACATGCTGGTCTATTAGGTGTGTTCAGATAAGATTCCTGCCCGTCCCTGTGCAGGAGGATAGCGGGGCACCCAGGGTATGTGTGGCTTTTTGTTTGCTTGCCTTTTTTCCTCACTCCCTTTTTCCTTCCTTCATTCCTGTTTTCCTTCCTCTCTCTCTCTCTCTCTTTCTTTCTCCTCTTTCTGCAGGGCCTTCAGACTTGCTGAGTGGGCCTCTCTCTTTTTGTGGGAGCTGATCGGTCTTTGCAGAAGTGGGAGCATATGTAGTCTGTAGGAGGGATCCAGGTACAAAGGGATGATTGTCCCCTTGGCTTGACTCTGTCTGATAAAGGGAATGTTCTTCCCTCAGGAAAGCAGCACAGTTGTCCTGGGGCAAAGGACTACACTGGCATAAGATGGTGCCTGCAGCCTAGAGCTTGGATGGTTGCGGCAGCCAAATGAATCCCTGGGGTTCCCGGTATTTAGGAAGAGGCTAAAAACATAAGGAACCTATCCATGGAGTCAGGGTCCTACTTGACACAGACTGGCCTTGGGCCCAGGTGGGACCTTGAGACTGAAGGACTGGGGTACCACTGTCTGCCTGGGGTACCACAGAGGGGACCAGAGATGGGCATAGGCCAGTGGATTTAGAGTTTGAGGTGTGAGCAGGGAGGGAGGGGAAGCAGAAGGCATGTGGAGGGAGCAGTGCTTAGTGCAATGGTGACAAAAGGAGAGGAAGACTTTCCCAGAAGGATCCCATCTGGGTGCTAACCAGGCACAATCCTGCTCAGCTTGTGAGATCAGAAGCAGAGTCACTTAGGGTAGTATGGCTGTTGAAGTTGGTTGCCAAGGCCAGGTGACCCCATAGCTGAGCTGCACTGCCTGGCCAGGCTGGCTCCATGTGCCAGTGCTACATAGCTCTGAGACCCTGGCCACCCAGGCCATTCACAAGCTGTTCCTGCCAGATCTGCCAGTACTCAGTCAGCCTGGGCCATCGGGCTGCACCTTCTGGGTTCCCGAAAGACGGTGCGTGCTCAGGGTGTGTGTGTGTCCCCTTCCCTGTCTACACCCTCCTCCCTCTCCCAACTTCCTCTCCTTCCTCTCCCTCCCTCCCTGTCCCTCATCTACTCCCTCCCCTCCATTCCCTTCTCTTCCACTACCCTCCCCTGTTACTTCCTCAGAGCCCAAACTCACTGGGAAGTAGCCAGAAGAAAGCCAAGTCCCCAGTCATCTAATGCTCACCCTGACCTTCTCATCCTTTTCCTTCCTCCTGCATTGCTCCTTCCAGGCATTCTTTAATCACAGCTGTGTTGGAGGCTGCGATTCCAGCCTCAGCACTAACAGGGTTCAACCACAGCTGCAGCTACCCAACTCAGGCAGTTCACCTAGTTGGAGGCTGGGATTCCAGACCCCGCACTAATAGGGTAGAGCCACAGCTGCAGCCCCTCACAGTGACCTAGAGCCTGGCCCAGCTACCCAACACAGGAAGTTCACCTGGTACAGCATCCCTGGGAGGTGGCCACTGTAAGATTCACTTCGGATTAGGGAGTGAGTCTCCAAAGGCACAAATGACTTCCCCAACATCAAGCAGAAGGATTAGAATTTAGGTGTGCCAGCCTCTAACGCTGTATCCCAGAGAACAGACCATCGACCAAGTAGACAGGTTATTTCCAGGTAACACAATGAAGTGAGGTAACTACAAAGAAGGATGAGTGATCATGACGGCGACAGGATGGGGTGGGCTCTCCCTGCCTACGTTTGTCTCCTCTCGTCCTCCTGCCCCCAGGCCCAGTCACTCAACACGCTCCTGGACCTTGACATGCTGGGCTTCCATACTGCCCTGTCTTGGCTCAGACACCACAGAAGGATCACTACCCTTCCAGTGGTAATTGAGTTCTTCATGACCAAAGTGTAGTCATGAAATCCATTACTAACCCTGAGACTCTCTGGCAAGAGGTGACAGGCCAGCTAAGTGGGAGAACAGTAGCAAAGTATAATGGGATAAGACGAGGAGGCTTCCAATCACAGAAGGACGGTAAACACAGATACAAGCTGGGTGGCCTCCACACTGTATTCAATCCCCCAAAATAACATGAGGAAGAAGACACTGCAACTCGGTGAAATGACAACTAAATCCTTAAAATGGATTTTTCTCCCCCATACCTCATTAGTCAAAATCCTCATGGGTACTTTATCCAGATAGGAACATAAAATAGTATTTCCTGCACATCTAATTAGCAATAATTTAGGACCATTACAAGAGTCCAGGTGGCAAGGATACAGTGAGACTGGCACTCCTTTGATGCTTCTTTTGAAAAATGTACATGGTGCCATTTTTTGCAGTATCATTTGCCAAGATGTATTAAGAACCTGTAAAATGTTTATAGCCTTTAACCTACAAATCATACCTCTGGGAATTTTTAGGAATACGATAATCAGAGATGCTGACAAAGATTTATGTACAGAATGCTCATTGCAGCATTATTCATAATGGCTGAAAATCGGAAGCAACTTCAATGGCCAATCAAAAGGAAAAAAGTAAAGAAAATCAGGGTGGACTCTACAATAAAAATCGTACTGCTTTCCAAATAATGTGTTAGAAAGAATTTCGATGCTTCTGGGGAAATGAGGGCGCTTCCTAATGAGGCATATTAAACTTAATAGATCTCAAAGGCGACTTCTTGTTTTCACACTCAAATGTGACTCTGCCTCATCTTCTCTCATGAAAAGCACTGAGGTGGGAAGAGTCCCCATCTCCTCCCAGTTCCTCAAGTCAAAAGTCTAGAATTTGTTCTTTATCCTTCCCTTTCTCTCACAGCCACTGCCACAATCAGTCCTGCGGGGCCTGCTTTCAAATGAATACCTCTGGGCCATCCCCTTCCCTGTCTACACCCTCCTCCCTCTCCAGTCTTCCTCTCCTTCCTCCCCCTCCCTCCCTGTCCCTCATCTACTCCCTCCCTTCCTTTCCCTTCTCTTCCACTACCCTCCCCTGTTACTTCCTCCCCTCACTATCTGCTCCTGTCCCTCCCCTTTCCACCCCACGTCATCCTGCCATCACTCCACCCTCACTAGGTCCTCAATGTCCTCCTCCTACCTGGGGGCTCCCAGCTTCCTTCTCCAGCCAAGAGCCCATGAGTGCCCACAGCCAGAGGCCTACCATGGACTATAAGTCCTTTACTCACTCCCTGTTGGACCTGGACCCTGCCAGTGGATTCCTTGCTATTTAGAGCAAAACACAAGGCTCTTCCTGTGGAACTGAGCTTCCACTGGTGGGGGACATAAAAGACAGCCATTGGCCCAACCAGCCAAGGCCTAAAGTTCACAGAAGAGAAGTTCTCATCAGTACAAGTGTTTTCAGCCACTGGAGCTGAGCTGCGGGATGTTTAAGTGTGGAGACATAGCACAAAAAGTACTAGTAGGGGTCTGGTCCAAGTCTTCACTTCCCTACCATGCTCCCCACCTCTGTACTGTGTGCTCCTGTCACTCTAGCTTCCTTCTGCATGGAATGCCTCCTTTCCATTTTCTGTGGTCACATCTCTGCATTGAGCCCCATAAGACCCATCAACTTCAGAAGTTGCCCCTTGACACCTCTAGCAGTAGGCAGATGTGACCTATGCTGTCCATGCCCTTCCTTTGTACCTGCAAGCTGGTGACTCTCTTCTGTACATAGTTAGGCCCCGTTATCTTCCCAGTCGGACGGTGAGGTACTCATGGTGGGATATATGTCTGATCCATCTCGGGGAGTTCCACAGAGCTTGACCTAATGCCCAGCATGTGGGAATCCCAGAGAGGAAACAGCATGTGCAAAGGCTGGAGATCAGATAGTATGTGTGGCAATCTGGACGATTCCATCTGTGTAGGGGGCAACAAAATAGAGTGGCATTAGATAAAATAAATATTCATGAGTACATACTGATATAAATAAATGATTAAATACGTTAATTAATGAGGGAAAAGAGATAAATTTTCCATGCAGAATTTCAAATAAATTATGTTACATATTTCATCCCAAAGGCGGGAAAGAATAACTCCTCCAAGTGTGGGCTGCACACAGTGACTTCTCTCCAAAGAGGACAGTATGGAAGAGGGAAGAAGAAAAACTCTGCTGTGGAGAATCCTGACGAACATCACCTCTGCCAGATCTTTAGTGAGATCAGTCATCCCCTTTTCATAGTGATTATCTTCTCTTTTTTCCCAATCAATCCAGTTGAGATTTGTCATTTTTACTGATTTTCCCAAACAACAAGTTTTTTGATTCATTGATGTTTTTCCCTTTTTTATTTCATTGATTTCCATTTTCATCTTTATTGTTCTTTATCTTCTGGTTACTTTAACTTGCTCTTCCACTTATGTATGTATGTATGTATGTATGTATGTATTTATTTATTTGAAACAGAGTCTTGCTCTGTCACCCAGGCTGGAATGATCTCTGCCTCCCAGATTCAAGCGATTCTCCTGCCTCAGCCTCCTGAGTAGCTGGGATTATGGGCACTAGCCACCACATTCAGCTAATTTTTGTATTTTTAATAGAGACAAGGTTTCACCATGTTGGGCAGGCTGGTCTTAAACTCCCAGCCTCAGTTGATCTGCCCACCTCAGCCTCCCCAGTTGCTGGGATTACAGGTGTGAGCCACTGCACCCGGCCTATATTCTTAAAGTCAAAACTGAGGTTGCTGATCTCAGACCCTTCTTTTCTAATAATTAATATCATACATTTCCCTTCAGGTACTGGTTCAGTGACCACCCACAGATTCTATGTTGGTTTTCCATTTTCGGCAACTTCAAATGACTTTCTAATATTCCTTTAGATTTCTTCTTTGACCTACGAGTCATTGAGAAGTGAGTTAATTTCCGAATATTTGGGGATTTTGAAAGGATCTTTCTGTTACTGGTTTTTAATTTTATTCCATTGTAGATCAGAGAACATACTTTGTAGTTGAATATCTTTTAATTTATTGAGATTTTTTAATGGGCTATAATGTAGTCTACCTTTATAAACGTTCCAGGCACAGTTGAGAAAAATGTGTACTTCGCTTTTATCGGGTGGAGTATTTTATGAATATAAATCAGGTCAAGTTGGTTGATAGTGTTGTTCAAGTCCACCGCATTCTTGCTGATTTTCTGCCTATTTATTCTATGAACTATTGAGGGGGTATTAAAATCCTTGATGATTCTGCATTTGTCTATCTCTACTTGTCATTTTATTACTTTTGTTCATGCAGTTTGGAACTTTGTAATTAGGTACAAAAACACTTAGGTTTGTTATGTCTTCTTCATTCACTAACCACATTATCAGTGTGAAATAATCTCTTTAATCCCTGGTAATAACTTTTGCTCTGCAGTCTATTTTGGCATTCAAATAACTACCTCAGTTTTATTTTGACTAGTCTTGGCATGGTATATCTTTTTCCATCCTTTTACTTCTAACCTATTTGCATCTTTATATTTAAAGTACATTTCTTGGCCAGGCATGGTGGCTCATGCCTGTAATCCCAGCACCTTGGGAGGCCAAAGCAGGTGGATCACCTGAGGTCAGGAGTTTGAGACCAGACTGGCCAACATGATGAAACCCTGTCTCTAATAAAAATACAAAAAGTAGCTGAGCATGATGGGAGGAGCCTAATCCTAGCTACTCAGGAGGTTGAGGCAGGAGAATCATTTAAACCTGGGAGGCAGAGGTTGCAGTGAGCTGAGATTGCGCCATTGCACTCCAGTCTGGGCAACAAGAATGAAACTCCATCTCCAAAAATAAATAAATAAAGTACATTTCTTGTAAGCAAAATATAACTGACTCTTTAAAAAAAAAAATCCAATCTGACAACCTGTCTTCTAAATCAGACAATTTAAATTTAAGGTAATTCCTGATATGGTTGAGTCTCTTAGCTTGCTATTTGCTATTCATCCCATCTGTCCTTTATTCTGTTTACCTCTTTTTCTGGCTTCTTTTGGATTTAGCCAGTATATTTTTATGATTCCATTTGATCTCTCTTGTTAGTTTAATAGCTATAATTTTTTGGTTTGTTATCTTGGTAGTGGCTTTAGGGTTTATAGCGTACGTCTTTAACTGATCACCTTCAAATGACAGTAGATCGCTCCATATACAGTTTAAGAATCAGAATAGTAAACTCTCCCCTTTTAATCTCTGAGCTATTATTGTCATACATTTTACTTTTACATATATTATAAACTACATATTACTTTACTTTTTAAACAATTATCTTTTGGAGAAGTTTAAATAATAGTAAATTATGTATCCATGTTGTTACTATTTCTGATATAGATACACAATGTTACTATTTCTGGTGCAGATCATTTCTTTGTATGGATTCAGATTTCCATCTGGTATTATTACGGGATCCTTGGGGTGTTACTTCACTAGCCAGAAACCTCTGTGGCCAGTGACGCCTTTGCCCGAGTTTTGCTCTGGACGGCTGGTCTCGTTCCACCCATTTGGCCTGTCAGGCTGCACTCTGTTCCCACTTCCAGCCTGGATCACACATCTGCCAAGGGTGAGCCAGGCACGGAGCAGCAAGGGGTGTGTGAGCAAGCATGGGGGCCAACCACTGCACACAGCCAGGCATGTGGCTGGGGGCGGGGGGAGCAGGCAGCAGGGCAGACAGCTTCAGGCACTGGCATGGGCGCCAGCTCCTTGCAAGGCTACAGCTAGACCAGACATACCATAAGCAGCTTCCATGGCTGACACCAGGGAACGTGGTGGTGCCCAGAACCTTGGAGATGCCAGGAACCCACAGAGCCCTAAAGAGGATGTCACAGCCCTGGCTCAGGGAGTTTCCAGGTCTGGGCTCCCGGAAAAGCCACAGCTCTTCTCTTCTCTCATTGCCTGCAATGTGACAAAACAAGGGACATGTTTCAGCACTGTTTGCCTTCCAGTTCTTTTAGTGCCACCATTCAGCAGGTCTCCAGTTCTCCAGTTTTTGTCCTGTGTCCAAGGAGAATGATATATGCAGACAAGTGGAAGGTGAACAAGATGAAGGGGAGCTTTATTGAATGATAGAACAGCTCAGAGTAGACCCACAGTGGGCAGCTCCTCCCATAGCCACGGTGTCCTGATGAGTATTGAGCTCTCAGCAGAGAGGGTAACCCCTCTCTGCAAGCAGGTCATCCCGTTGTCTCCAGCTCTCAGCAGAGAGGGTAGCTCTTCTCTGAAGACAGGTGGCCCATCCCCCAGGCTTCAGCCCCTCCCCAGCTTGCAGGTGGTGCTTCATTGGGAATCTGCCCCCTTCCACCCAAGAGCCTGTCTGCCTCGAGTCATTGTTCACGGGCCTAGGCTGTTCATGCAAAGGAGCACCTGAAGGCCAGTGCCAGGCTGGCCTCAGGGTTTGGCCGCCTTCCCATGCTTGTCAGCCTGCAAAATCTGAAGGGGGTGAAGGAGGTGGCCTGTCAGCACTGCCCCGAGCATGCGCACATGCAGCTGGGATTCGACAGTGCTGAGAAAGAGACAGTGCCCCGGGTTGCGATCTGTGATGGGAGCAGGTGCTAACAGTGGGGAGAGCCCAGACAGCGGAAGCAGGCACTTCCTAGCCTGCAGGTACCGGCAGGGGGCCTTCCTGGGCCCCCAAGAGTGCAGAAATGCCTGGGTCCACAGCTGCAGTTTGGGTGGCTTGCAGGTGCACCTAGGAGGGCGGGGCTCCTGCCTACTCCTGGCTCCCAAAAGCACAGGGGTGCCCTGGTCGCAGCCACCGCTTGGGTGGCTGCAGTTGCGCCTGGGGAGCTCCTGCCCCATCAACTTTCTAGCTCCGTAAAGCACGCAGCCCCCGCCACGCCTCTGGTCCACATTTCCCCTTCAGTGGCAGCCGGCAAGGTGCGGTGGCCAGGGATCTCAGCCAAACCCGGCACAAACAAACCCAGTGCTCCCGGGGCCGGGCCCACGAGTCCTGCCTGGCTGCACCATCAGCTCTCGGGCTCCTGGGACGCGGCAGAGAGGGAGGTTGAAGCCGCAGTGGACGTTCTGGGCCTGAGAAGTGGGTCCTGCTCAGCCGTCCAAGGGTGGGGGTGGTGCAGTCAGCTGCCTCAGGGATGTGGGGCACAGTGGACCCACCACCGCCACTTGCGCCTCCCCACTGCAGCTGGCACCGTAACAGTGGCCGCTGCAGATGGCCCACCACTGCCATCAGTATCATTTTCCTTATGGCTGAAGGACACCCTTTAACTTTTCTTATATTGCAGGTCTGCAGGTAATAAAGTCTTTCAGCTTTTTCAAGTCTGAAAACTTCTTTATTTCTTCATCTCTTTTTCTCTTTTTGGTGACTGTTAAACCAATCTATTGAACTTTCAATTATGACACTTTTCATTTCTACTTGGTACTTTCCCCAATCTATTTGGTTATTTTCATACTCATGCTCTTTAAAGTCCTTTGTTTCTTTAAGTACAAAACACACTTTGTACTGTCTTTGGTAACTTGACAGTCTTGTTTTTTTCAGGCCTGCTTCTTCTGTCCATTGTTTCTGCTGGCTCTTGCCAATTTTACATTTGTGGTTTTTTGTTGTTGTTTTTTTTTTTTTACTGTGAACTTACATTCCCTGAGACTATCTCAAAGTTCCTCCAAAGACAATCTGGTTTGCACCTGTCAGTCACCTAGAAGTCACCAAAAAGCTGATATTGCTTTAAATTTGAAGCTTGAGACATTTTAGACCACTCAGGTTATGTGAACAAACCAGTTGAAGGGCTGGTTATATATCCACTGCATTCTTGCTGATTTTCTGCCTATTTATTCTATGAACCATTGAGAGGGGTATTAAAATCCCTAATGGTTGTGTATTTGTCTATCTCTACTTATCGTTTTATTATGATAAAATGATCATTTGAGGTCAGGAGTTCAAGACCAGCCAGGCCAACATGGTGAAATCCCATCTTTACTAAAAATACATGTGGCTGATTTACAAAATAAAATGCATATATATATATGTGTGTGTGTATATATATATATATATATATATATATATATATATATATAATCCCAGGGAGATGTTTTCTCTCTGGGTACACACTCTTCCTCACTGTTCCTAGGGAAGCAGGGGTCAAGGACAGCATAAAGGAGGAGGCAGACAGGTTTATTCATAGTTCACCCTTACACTGTCTGTCCTTTTGGATCTCACTTTACCATGTCTCCTCTTAGTCCTCCCACTTGGGCAGGCCCTCAGCTTTGTCTGTTATTCTGCTGCCCCTTTCCCACCTCAAGCTGGGGAAAAAAAAAGCAAAGTTTAATTCGACATTTGGCAAATATCTTAAGGGTAAAAAGTGGCATCAATGTCTTAGCTACCTCTTTGGGTTTCACTTCCATTTTAAAACTTTTTTGGCTTTTCAGAACTCTTATTTTGTAGCTCATTGACACATTTTTAAAAGATTCTTGACACGTATTCCAGAAGCTTTAGTTGTTTTCAGATGGTCCTTATTAGCTCTACTGTTGGAAATAAAATTATTTCAACTTGTTCTTTAGCAATGTACAGGCTCCATAGATCTCCCCCTGATTCAGAGGCGATAGGGTAAGAACACCACTTAGGAATCAGGCTGGCCTGAGAGCAAGTCTCAGATCCACCAGTAGTGTGACATCAGTAGCTTATTCGTCCTCAGTGCCTCGGTTTCTTCATAGGGTTGGTGAGATGGTTTGGCTCTGAGTCCCCAGCCAAATGTCATGTTGAATTGTAATTCCCAGGGTTGGAGGACTAGCCAGTGGAAAGTTACTGCATCATAGAGGTGGACTTCCCCCTTTCTGTTATTTTGATAGAGTTCTCATGAGATCTGTTTGTTTAAAACTGTGTATCATTTTGACCAGGATGGTCTCGATCCCATCTCTACTAAAAATACAAAAAATTAGCTGGGCATGGTGGCACGTGCCTGTAATCCCAGCTACTCAGGAGGCTGAGGCAGGAGAATTGCCTGAACCCAGGAGGCGGAGGTTGTGGTGAGCCAAGATTGTGCCATTGCACTCCAGCCTGGGTAACAAGAGCGAAACTCCGACTCAAAAAAAAAAATACTGTGTATCAACTTCCCCTGCCCTCCTCCTGCTGTGTATCAATTTCCCCTGCCCTCCTCCTGGCCATGTGAGGATACGCTTGTTTCTCCTCCACTTTCCATTATGGTTGTAAGTTTCTTGAGGCCTTCCCACCCATGCTTTCTGTACAGCTTGTGGAAGCATGAGCCAATTAAACCTTTTTTCTTTATAAATTACCCAGTTTCAGGTAGTTATTTATAGCAATGTGAGAACAAACTAATACAGAAAATTGGTACCAGAGAAGTGAGGTATTGCTACAAAGATACCTGAAAGTGTGGAAGTGACTTTGGAACTGGATAATAGACAGAGGTTGGAACAGTTTGGAGGGCTTATAAGAAGACAGGAAGATGATGGCTGAGCATGGTGGCTCAAGCCTGTAATCACAGCACTTTTGGAGGCTGAGACAGGTGGATCATTTGAGGTCAGGAGTCCAAGACCAGCCAAGATACATGGTAAAGCCCTGTATCTACTAAAAGTAAAAAATAAAAAATAAAAATTAGGTGGGCATCATGGGGCACACCTGTAATCCCAGCTACTCAGGAAGCTGAGATAGGAGGATCATTTGAACCCAGGAGGCAGAGGTTGCAGTGAGCCAAGGTCATGCCACCGAACTCCAGCCTGAGTAACACAGAGACTCCATCTCAAAAAAAAAAAAAAAAATGGGGAAAAGTTTGGAACTTCCTAGAGACTTGTTGGCCTGGATGCACACCATGAGCAGTCATGAGAAAACTCTTATTGAAAAAGGCAAGAACAATCAGCCCAGTGAGATGAACTGCACATTGCACTCCTTCCTGTGATGGAAGAATTGAACAATGATAGAATCTTCTACATTTGGGTTTTTGCCTTTACTGACTCATGGGCAGTGGCCAATGGCCTGGCCATGTGACCAGGCAGAGGCGCAATGATGAACTGGGCTGTGAAAAGAATACCCACATGGAGCACAGAACTGCAGGAATTTAAGGGGCACATTAAAGTAGGTCATGCTGATGACCACCTGAAGAACCTCTCCCAGGATCACTGATCGGAACCGGTAGGTGGATATTCTGGTGAACAAACTTAAGGAGGCCACCTGGGCTCAACAAAGGAGTGGACACAGGGGAGCTGCAGCAGCAGGGATGGGCTGCTCAGAAACACGTCCCTCCTGCACCCTCAGAGGCACCAAATGCCAAAAAGTACTGTCCTATCTGACAGCGGGAAGACCAAGACTGCAGGTGGCTCTGGGGCAGATTCCCAGTGGGAAGGCACCACTCATAGCTAACAAGTACATTATATCACACTGAAGCCAGTATCCCTGGGAGGGTATAATGGGTCCTGACACATACTCTGGATTGGGCTTTGCATGGTCATTAGATACAAATGTCAAAAATACTATAAAATAACTGGAACAGATGATAAGACATCTATTTGGACCACCAAATTATATTTCTTCAGACCGAAGAACACACTTACAGCCCACAGTGTCTAATTATGGATATATCATGTTGCATATCGTCTTCATCTCCTAGGGCTACCATAACAAAGTGCCACAAACCACATGGCTGACTTACAAAACAAAATGCACTGACTCACAGTTTGGAGACTAGAAGTCTGAGATCAAGGTCTCGGCAGGGCAGGCTTCTTCTGAGGGCTGTGAGAGAGAACCTAATCCACACTTCTCTCCTAGCTTCTGGTGGTTTGCTGGCAATCTTTGACATTCCTTGGCTTGTAGAATTCTCTCTTCATCTTAATATGGTATATTCCATGTGTTATCTCCATGTACAAATTTCCCCTTTTTGTAGAGACACAAATCATATTGGATTGGGGGCCCACCCTATTACATTACCTCATCTTAACTAATTACATTTACAACAACTCCATTTGCAAACAAGGTCACTTTCTGAGGTACTGGGGGTTCAGATTCCAGCATATAAATTTTTTTTTAGAGTAACATATATCCCTTTTTCAGTTTTTATTGTTAAAACACACATAAAATTTACATCTTAATCATTTTATGTGTACAATTAAGTGGTATTAAATACATTGATGATGTTGTACAAGTATCCCCACAACCCATCTCCAAAACTCTCTTCATCTTGTAAAACTGAAATGATATTTATTACAAACTAACGCTCCCGGCTCCCTCTTCCCAGCTCTTGGCAACCACCGTTCTACTTTCTTTCTGTGAAGCTGAATATTCTAGGCCCCTCAATAAAATGGAATCATGCAGTATTTGTTTTTTTGTGACTAATTTCACCCAGCATAATGTACTCAAGGTGCACCCATGTTATATCATATGTCAGAATGTTCTTCCTTTTTGAAGCTGAATAATATTTCATTGTATGTATATGTCAGATTTTGTTTATCCATTCATCCCTCAGTGAACACTTAGATTATTCCCACTTTTGGCTATTGTGACTAATTCTGCTATCAAATGGGTGTATAGATATCTCTTTGAGACCCTACTTTTAATTATTTTGGTATTCCACCCAGAAGTGGAACTGCCGGATCACAGCGCAATTCTGTTTGTAATTTCTTGAGGAATCACCATACTATTTTCCATGCTGGCTGTCTGGATTCCTACCAACAGTGCACAAGGGCTCCAAACATGAGTTTTGTGGGGACATATTTCAAAACACAGCATTCACCAAAAGCTCAAGCAACAAAACAAAACAAATAGATCAACTGGATTTCATTAAAATTAAAAACTTTTGTTTCAAAGTTGATATGGTTTGGCAGTGTCTCCACCCAAATCTCATCTTGAATTTAACTCCCACAATTCTTATACGTTGTGGGAGAAACCCAGTGGGAAATGACTGAATTATGGGGACTGGTCTGTCGTGTGCTATTCTCATGATAGTGAATGAGTTTCATGAGATCTGACGGTTTTAAAAATGAGAGTTTCCCCACACAAGTTCTGTCTTTGCCTGCTGCCATCCATGTAAGATGTGACTTGCTCCTCCTTGCCTTTCATCTTCCACCATGATTGTGAGGCCTCCCCAGCTACATGGAACTGTGAGTCCAATAAACCTCCTTCTTTTGTAACTTGCCCAGTCTCAGGTATGTCTTTATCAGCAGCACAAAAACAGACTAATACAAAGGTTACATAAGAAAATAAGGACAACAACAGAATGGGAGAAAAATTTACAAGTCATATATCTGATAAGAAACAAATGTTCCAGACTATACAAACCACTAATAACTCAATAAAAAGACAACCCAGTTTAAAGATGGGCAAAGGATGAATAGACATTTCTTCAAAAAGATGAAAAATGGCCAATAAGCATATAAAAAGATGCTCAGTAACATTCATTACTAGGGAAATGCAAATCAAAACACAATGAGATACCACTTCACTCCACTCAGATAACTAAATTCCAAAGACAAACAATAAGAAGTGTCAGCAAGAATGGGAAACTGGACGAGAACCTTCATCCAATGCTGAGGGAATGTAAAATGTTATGTGTGTTTTGGAAAGCATGTTGGTAGTTTCTCAAAAAGTTAAAACAGAGTTATCATATGATCCAGTAATTCCACTCAAAGGTGTATACTTAAAAGACATGAAACCACATAATAACATATACATGAATGTTCACAGCAGCATTATTCATCATAGACAAAGTGGAAGCAAGATCACCAAAACCAGCCCTGCCTTGGACCCTGACAAAATTAAGTGGAAGCCTACAAAGCTGAGCCACATTTCCATGGGAGACATTTTGGTCATTCCAGGTGATGATGAACTATACCAATTGCTAATGGCTGAGAAGAACCTCAGGAATGTGCTAGCATCTTTTGACTTTTATTTTGGGGGGCTGCCTCTACTCTTACAATATGCAATATAGGTAACACTGGCATAGTTGGTTTGATTTGATTATCTCATGCAAATAAGTCATATGATAATACTGATATTGATGATCAAATGAATTGGGAGACAGACTTGAAGCCTCCTCAGGATGTAATACCAATGGAAAATGACAGTCTTTAGAAGAACTAGATTTAGTTAACCGTCAGCTAATTTCCAGCTAAATAATTCTGCACAAGTTATATAAGGTACGAATAGCAGTAGATCAAGGGGGAGGATGATCTTGGGGACTCCTGAAATACACTGGAAACAACCCAGATATCTTCCAATGAATAAACGAATAGACGAAGTGTAGTATACATACATATGTACATAAAATGGGAGATTTTTTAGTCATAAACAGGCATGAAGTACTGATACAGGCTACGCAATGAATGAACCTCAAAAATATCCTGCTAAGTGAAAGAAGCCAGTCACAAAAGACCAGATATTGGATGACATATTTACATAAAATGTCCAGAATAGGCAAATACAGAGACAGAAAGATTAGTGTTGTCAGGGGTTGAGGGAAGGAGGAAATGAGGAGTGATTAAGTGAATTCATCCATGTTAACACCTTAAACTTTGGGCAACTGGCCAGTCATACAAACAGTGCGGTCTCATTCATGGGTTACATGAAAAAACAAAGAGAATAGCCTGGATAGAAATATCACCATGTATGCTATGAAAAATATAAAACCTTTAAACAGACTATGTAACTTAATGAGCAGATTCAATATTATAAGGATGCCAATTCTCCTCCCATATAATGCATACATGTAATCCAAATGGCATTGTTATCTAGACAAGAAAAAATGATTCTAAAATTTATGTGAAATAATAAAGGTGTGAGAATTCCAAGGAAATTTTTTAAGTGGAAAATTATTACGGGAGAAAGGAGTGTGGAGACCTTGCTGTATGTGGTATTAATCAAAGACAGCTACCATCAATTCTTTCCCTTCCTCAACACACATTGCTTGTCAAGAGGTGAAGAATAACCCCCCTCCCATTGAATCTGGCAGGCTTGCGATTTGTTCAATCAATAGAATATGATACAAATTCCATTCTGGGAATTCTAGGATTCAATTTTTTTAAAAAGAAAGAAAGAAACTAAGCTTCTACGTGGGTCTCTTGGAAGTCTTGCTCCTGGGAAGCTCTTCCTCGAACCTAGTCACCATTCTCCAGGCAACCGCCAGAGTCAACTGCCAGCCATGTAAGTGAGTTTCAGATGACTGTGGCCCCAGCTAACATTTGACTACAGCACATGAGAGGACCCATGCAGAACCACCTAGAACCATGGAGAGCGGTGACCCCACAGAACATGAGATGTGACAGTAAGTTAAGTTTAGGAGTTGTTAATTATGCAGAAATAAGTAAACAGAGTATTCCACCGGGTATTAAAGATTATTACAAAGACTCTGTAATTAAAACAATACGGCAGACAAGGGTAGACTACAAGATCAATGGTGACCACAGGGATTTGTCATAGATCTCATCACTTAGAAACCCTACAGCGGTTTCTCTGGTTACCTTCCAGTCACCTTCTACACCTTGGCTCCTTTTAGCACTCCTCCCTAGCTTATCACTACATGAAATTGCTTTATCTCTTTGTATTGTCTGTCACCTGCCACCATAATGTAAATTCCTAGACCTCCACAGCATCCAAAGCTCTAGAACAGTTCTTAGAACACAGCAGTTCTTAATATTTTCAAAAAGAAAAAGAAGATACTTCAATATCTCAGTTTACTAATGAAGTGGAGCTACCATATGGCTGCCTGAACAAATACAGCTTGACATTCACTTTCTTGCTAGTGACTGAAGTGTATTAACTTGTGTAATCATACAACTACCCTATGGGGCAGGTGCCCGTATTTCCCCATGTAGCAGATGAGGGAACTGAGGCAAACAAGGGCCAAGTATCCTGGCCAAGGTCACACAGCTATCAAATGCCAGAGCCAGGACTCAGATCTAAACAGGTTTGGCTCCAGAGCCCCAGATCTAACCTCTTAACCTTTCTGCTGTACTGAGCTAAACCTTCACCACCTATCATATGGAAAAAGAAATTCAATAGAAAGTTATATGGAAAAAATACAACTCTATGTTAATATTAGAAAATCCATAGTAACATGTAAAATGAGGAGGCCTCCTCAAGCCTCACTATACAGGTAGATCCACTGAAAAAAATAAAACTTAACAAAATTTTGCATGTCAAAATATGCAATATTTGAAAATCAAGGGCTAATATTTTTAAATAATCAAAGGTTTATTAATACTCCATGACAAACAGGAAGTGAGGAAATGGGCAACTGACACACATCAATAATTAACTGTGAGGACATGGGTGACAGTCTCTTCTAATCCTCTGTTCTTGGAGATGTGGATGCCTGCCATTCGCCTATGGGAAGAACAGAGAAGGTCATGGAAAACAGCATTTAATCTAGAAAGGGCCACAATAAGGTCAAAGGACAGTCTCAGGGTAGTCTTAAGAACTCCGCATCCCCAAAGAACTGGCAAGGACTCTCCAAGTGCTCTAAGCGAGTCCTGCCCCACTCCCATCACGAACTAGGAAGACCTGTTATTTTCTGAAATTTTCATGACTTATAAGACACTAGTTATTGGGGGAAAACTTCAAATTATTTAAATAATGAGAGGCAAATAACATCACTAAACTCATGAATACTCTGTATTTATAACCTCCACTGGCGATCAGGGCACACAGAATCTCTGCTACTGATCCCTGACGCTGACCATCCCCCCAACCCCTCGGCCTACGGACCCCAGCCCTGACCCCACTTCTTCCCAGCATCTGACGCAAGGATTCTCACCACACTCCCCAGAGACTTGCCTGCCAAGGGACCCTCTCCAACCCCACATAGCTCAGGTCCCTGATCCAGAGGCAGCATTACTGACCCTGCCTACTATCTATTTCCAGATTAGATTCCCTGATCTCAGAGATATTGTCTAAAACAATTCGCCCTTACAACTACGTCCACTTCAGGAACCGCCCTGTGATGTCAGAACTGTGAGGCCGCACGGCCATGACTGCACATGCTCAGTGAGGCCGGTGCCCGCCATACAAACATGGCTCCCTGAAGCCGCTCAGGCCCAACAACAACATGGCAGCCTGCACTTCATCGCTCCTCTCTGGGGGCGGCCATACTAAGGAGGCGTCACCTCCGTGCAAGCAGGCTGTTTTCGGGACCTCAGAGAAGCTCTCCAGCTGCTGCGGAAAATGAGCGACGGGTGGATTCGGGTCCACATTCCGGCAGGAGGGAATTTGGGATCGAGATCTGGAAAAAAGTACTAGACTGGAAGAGGTCAGGATTGAGTCGGAGCTGATGGCGGGGACAAAGACCGGGGGTTGGGGAAGGTGCCGGTGGGAGCCAAGGCGCCGGTGGACTTGGCCCGCGCGCGCATCGCAGCGGTCTCCGCACACAGTAGTGGCCTCCGCTGCAGGTGCCAAGCCCGGGGTCCTTCGCCCTGAGTCTCGGTTTCCTCATCTGTACGGTTGGGACAAGAACAGTAACCCTGGCCAGTGAAGACGGGCCACGGCTGTCGCGAGGGTCCACGCCTTAGAGCAGGCCCCTGTCATGTGCGGGGCCCTAAGATGGTGTCTGACTCAGTTCCTAGGGGGAACTTCACCAGTGACCAAGTCAGTGCCCTTCAGTTAAACACCACCAGGAGCACACTTGTAATTAAATATAATTACACATTGCAGCATGGAATGGGGTGCTGTGGGTCATCTCAGTGGGAGGAGTTAGAAACTATTATAGGATTTGGGCTTTGATTGGTTAATTTCTAGTAGGATCTCAGAAAGTGAGGACTTTGGATGCTGTCAGAAAGCAAGGGCAATATGATTGATGATTAAGTATTTTGTGGGTGGCATCAAGACCTTGTTCTTTATCTGCACTCAGACCACATTATAAAGTGCCTTTGTTTTTGTTTGCACTTATCATGGTCTCAGTTTAACCTTCTGAAGTTGATATTCTTCTGTGAGATTGTTTATGTCCAACAGGAAAACAAAATGGCCTGGCCATGAGGATCAGACCAGCATTTAATAACATTCAGACCTAACTGTGATGCAAATATTGACAGAATTAAAGTTAGAAATAGTTCTACAGTAATAGAGACTTCAATACTCCATTAAAAATAATGCATAGAAGCTGGACTTTGTGGCTCACCCCTTTCATCTCAACTACCTGGGAGACTGCGGCAGGCAGACTGCTTGAGGCCAGTAGTTCAAGTCCAGCCTGGCCCGCATAGCGAAATTCCCATCTCTAAAAACAAAAATAAAGTAATGGACAGAAAAAACAGATTGGGAGCCTGAGGTGAGTTAAAGCACAAGGTCAGGAGATCGAGACCATCCTGGCCAACATCGTGAAACCCCATCTCTACTAAAAATACAAAAATTAGCTCCCGTAGTATTCAGGAGGCTGAGGCAGGGGAATTCCTTGAGCCCGGGAGGCAGGGGTTGCAGCGAGCCGAGATCAAGCCCCTGCATTCCAGCCTGGGCAACAGAACAAGACTCTGTCTCAAAAAAAACAAAAAAAAAAAAAAAAAAAAAAAAAAAAAAAAAAAAAAAAAAAAAAAAGGAGAAGAAAAGCTAAACAGAATATCAGTAAGGAAATAGATGACTTGAACAATACTATAAATAAACTGGACCTAAAGACATATATAGTATACTCCATAAGGGCTGTATATGAGAACCCCACGGCTAACAAAGATGGCATGACTTTCCACTGAGATCAGGAACAAGGTAAGACCCAGCACTTCTATTCATCATAGTAACGGAAGTTCTAGCTAGGGCGTTTCTGTACACTAAGAATGAATAGCCCAAGAATGAAATTAAGAAAATAATTCTACCCAGAATAGCATCAAAAATAATTTAATACCTAGAAATAAATTTAACCAAGGAGGTGAAAGAGATGTAAACTGAAAACTACAAAACATTGTTAAAAGAAATTAAAGACACACATAAAAAGATAGCCTGTTTTCATGAATTACAATATTTAATATTGTTAAGATAAAACTACTACCCAAAGCAATCTGCAGGTTCAGTGCAATCCCTGTTTAAATTCTAATGATGTTTATTGCAGAAATTGAAAAATTTATCCTTAAATTATATGGAGTCTTAAGAAAGTCCAAATAGCCTAAACAATCTGGAATAAAAAGAATAAAGTTGGACTCATGCTTCTTGATTTCAAAACTTTCTTTAAGGCTATAACAATCAAAAGAGTGTGGCATAAAGACAGATATATATATAATCCCAACACTTTGAGAAGCCGAGGAAGGCAGATTACTTAAGGTTGGGAGTTCAAGATCAGCCTGGCCAATATGGTGAAACCCCATCTCTACTAAAAATACAAAAGTTAGCTGGGCATGGTGGCATGCGCCTCTAGTCTCAGCTGCTTGGGAGGCTGAGGCAGAAGAATCGCTTGAACCTAGGAGGTGGAAATGAGCCAAGATCACGCCACTGCATTCCAGCCTGGGTGATAGAGTGAGACTCCATCTCAAAAGAAAAGAAAAGAAAAAAGGAAGACAGACATAAGACAGACATATAGATCAAAAGAATAGAATAGAGAGCCCAGAAATAAACCCTTGTACATATATTCAAATGATTTTCAACCAGAGTACCAAGACTATGTGGAAAGGACATCTTTTCAACAAATGGTATTGGGAAAGATGGGCACAGTGTATCCACATGGAAAGAGTGAGGTTGGGCTCTTATTTATATATATACGCACATATATATACATATATATTATACTATATATGCACATATATATACTATGTATAGTGTGCATATGTATAGTATATATATGTATATATGTATACTATATATATGTATACTGTATATATACACATCCATATATATGTATAGTATGTGTATATATGTATATTATATATACTATACATATGTGTATATATAGTATAAGAGCCCAACCTCACTCTTTATGTATATACTATATATATACATATATATGCTTTATATGTGTATATATATAGTATATATATACATATATATTATATACTTTATATATGTATATATAGTGTGTATATATGCATATATATTATATACTTTATGTATATACTATATATATAATATATATCATACTGTATATATACATATGGTATATATATGTATATATATATAGTATAAATAAGAGCCCAGCCTCACACTTTGCATGTGGATATAGACATAGTATATATAAACTAACTCAAACTGGATCAAAGGTCTAAACATAAGACTTAAAACTATAAAGGTCTTAGAAGAAAGCATAAAGGAAAAGTTTCGTGATTTGGGTTTTGCAATGATTTCTTGGATCAAAGACACCAAATGCACAGCCAATAAGAGAATAGATAGATTTAATCAAAAGTGTTTTGTGCATCAAAGGACACTATCAATAGAGTGAAAAGGCAACTCATGGATTGCAAGAAAATATTTGCAGATCATACATACATATACAAGATCAATATCGAGAATATATAAAAAACTGCCACAACTTGACAACAACAAAAGATACAAATGAGATGATTCAGAACTGGGCAAAAGATTTAAGTAGATATTTCTTCAAAGAAGATACATAAATGCATAAGATGCTCCACATCACTAATCACTAGGGAAATTTAATCCAAAGCCACAATAAGATATCATTTTACATCCATTTTAATGTATATTATCCAAAAAAAATAAGTAACAAATGTTAATGAGGTTGTGGAGAAGCTGGAACACTTATGCATTGCTGGTGGGATGTAAAATAGTGAGGCTGCTGTGGGAAACAGTTTGGCAGCTCCTCAAAAATTTAAAAATCAAATTACCATACGATCCAACAATTCCACTTCTAGATAGGTATATACCTCCAAAGAACTGAAAGCAGGGACTCAAACTATTACTAGCACATCAATGTTTATAGCAGCATTTCACAGTAACTAGAAGGTAGAAACAATCTAAACATCCATCCATGGCAAATGGACTAACAAAAGTGGACATATAAATACTAGGGAAGGTACTCAGCCTTAGAAAAGAATAAAGTTCTGATACATGCTACAATATTAATGAATCTTGAAGAAACTGTGCCGAGTAAAATAAGCCAGATACAGAAAGAGAAATACCGTGATTCTACTTATGTGAGGTACCTAGAGTAGTCAAATTGTAGAGACAAAGTGTAGTGATGGTTGCCAGGTCTGGGCATAAAAGGATTGGGGAATTATTGCTTAACAGGTATAAATTCAGTTGGTAACATGAACAAATTCCACTGGGAAGATGAAAAACAATGTCTGGGACACAGATGGTGGTGATGGCTTCACAACAATGTTAATGTGTTAAGACTTAATGCCACTGAACCGTATACTTTAAAATGGCTAAAATGGTAAGTTTTGCTATGTATATTTTACTTCAATAAGAAAGCCAAAATTATTAATGCCCCAAATAGAGAGATGAAGTAGAGGGTGCCTCCCATGTTAACCAAAATGATTTCTCTTTTAGGCAAAAAGGATAAACATTTTCTTATGAGAGTTTTTTTGTTTGTTTGTTTTTGGTATGTCGAGTCTCTTTAAATGTTTGGCAAAATGTTGAAGTTAATACGATGGGATAATTTTTTCAGTCACTTTTTAATTTACATGCATTATTTGCAACTTCTGGCTTTAGGCGGTCAAGAAAAATGTCCAAGGGGCACTAGGACTGTTAACATTGGGAGCTAATTCTGAATATTGTCTAAAGATGTTGTTTAGGGGGATAGTTTCTTGAATTTAAGCTAGCTTTAGCTTAATAATATTTTAAGGATGCAATATTTGAGTCAAAATTGTGCTTGAGGTATCCTCATACCCATTAAACGGACTACTGAATGGTAGGAATATTTTGATATTGTTGTTTTCAGATACCTGTTAAATGAACAATTGCTGCTCTCTCAGTTATAATCCACAGTTATTATCCTGGAGCCCTGCTGATATAATGGTAAGGCATTGTAAAGGGAAAGCAGTGTATAATCTAAGATTACATCTCCATTGCAGGTCTTTCTTAAAGAGAACCCAATCCCTCTCTCCCTGCCAGGTGCGCAAAGGAATTTACCTTCTGTTCACAATGACAACTTGGTGGCGCTCCTGGAGGTAAAATTCATATAAGTGTGAGAGGATCCAGGCTCTTAACATGTGGGAATGGAACCAAATCTTTTAATGTGCTTATTTCTGTTTACCTAAAAGTAAGAGGTTGGGCTGGGCACTGTGGCTCACACCTGTAATCCCAGCATTTTGGGAGGCCAAGGCAGGAGGATTGCTTGAGGCCAGGAATTCAAGACCAGCCTGGGCAACACAGTGAGACCTCCATCACTACCAAAAAAACCCACAAAAATAATTAGCCAGGCATGGTGATGCATGCTGTAGTCCTAGCTAATTGGGAAACTGAGGTGAGAGGATCACTTGATCCTAGGAGATCAGGGTTATAGTGAGCTTTGATTGCACCACTGCACTCTAGTCTTCCAGCCTGAGACACAGAGCAAGATCCTGTCTCTCCAACAACAACAAAGGAAAGTGACAACAGCTGCCCAAAAGACTCAGACCCAAGAAACCCTGGATATGAACTCTACATGGCCTTTATTAAAAGCAAAAAAGGGAGACAAGGAGTGAGCTGATACGAAGTTATTTGTCAGGAATTCTCATTTGTTATAGAAATAACACTGATTACTGATTGGCTCTACATTGTTAAGTCTAGGGTGTGGGTCATCATGTCCAGTATGACATTATTAAGTTAATTTATAGCTACTTGTGGCAATAGCAAGCAGTTTCAAGAGATGAATACGTAGCTCAAAATGACTGCTGTCTCAGTTTAATGTCTTTCTGGGCTTGATAATTTAAAAGGACTGGCATTCCTCTGTTAAAAGTTATTTTATTTTCTCATTTTCTATCAATATATCCTGTTCAGTGAAATATCTATTCAGTCCTTTAGCCCATTTTCTAATTGCATTGTTTTGTTGTTGTTGTTGACTTTTGAAAACGTTAAGAATTTTCTAGACATGAGCTCCTTGTCAGATATGGTTTCTAAGGTGTGGTTTGCAGTTTTCTCCTAGTTTTTACCTTGTCTTTTCATTACGTTAACAGGCTCTCATGCAGAGCAAAAGTTTTAAATTTTGATAAAATACAATTGCTAAATTATTATAATTGATTCTGCTTTTTGGTATCACATCTAAGAATTATTCATCAAGTCCTAGGTCCTGAAGAATTTTTCACTAAATTTCATATTTTTACATTGAGATCTGTGATCCTTTTTTGAATAAAGACATGAGGTTAGACAGGCTTTGATTGTGTTCTGGCTTAGTAAGACGGGAGACACCTCCACTTGCTGCCTTTCCTCTGGACAGCCCTCAGCCCCTCAGTCTCTACATCATCTCAACATGGCCGCCCACAGGCCAGAGTGTCTACATGGGCGCCGCCATACTGGCGCCCAGCCTAAGCCACTGAAAAGGGAGCGTGTTTGGCAAAGCGCCATGTTGACTACTGGCAACCTTCGGCCAAGGAGACTGCTGAGCGCGCGCACACCCTAGCAGCGCTGTAAGAAGTCCTGCTGGGCCTGGGAGGCATTAAGAAAAAGGAAGTGGGTCCCGTTCAGGTTCTTGCGACTGTAGTCACCTCCCGAACAAATGACCACTGACCTGAGAAAACGTAGGTGAGAGGCAGGTGAGTGGTGGGATGGCAGCATCTGTGGACTGAGCAAGAAGAATCTCTGATGTCTGTGGTGAGTCATGCGGGCAGTGATGGGGACCGTCAATGGATGGAATAGTGGGAGTCAGAGCGATCTCTTGAGAGTGAATCTGAGGAAGGAGTGAGGGTGGACTGGGGGGTCTTTGGTGGTGGATCTGCGGGCGGAGTGAGGGCGGATTGTGGGGGGTCTCTGGTGGTGGATCTGCGGGCGGAGTGAGGGCGGATTGGGGGGTCTCTGGTGGTGGATCTGCGGGCGGAGTGAGGGCGGATGGGGGGGGTCTCTGGTGGTGGATCTGCGGGCGGAGTGAGGGCGGATGGGGGGGTCTCTGGTGGTGGATCTGCGGGCGGAGTGAGGGCAGACTATGGGGTTGTGGGGGAGGATGACAGGGGACTCAGGAGGGATATGAAGAATGAATGATGTACATCTTAGCTTCCTCTTTTATATTACCGATCTGTTTACAGTTTCGTTTCTATTTCATTATCATGATATATTTTGCTAAAGATTTAAAGAATACATTACCATAGAATTGCATGTTTCCATTTCCATTTTGTTCTCTTTCATATCCAGACTAGCAGCTCCTTTATCATTACGGTTACTATATTTATATATCATTCATTCTTTCGCCCTCGCTTTAGAAAGAAGCGGGCCGGGCGTGGTGGCTCACGCCTGTAATCCCAGCACTTTGGGCCGCTGAGGCGGGCGAATCACGAGGTCAGGAATTCGAGACCAGCCTGGCCAAAATGGTGAAACCCCCGTCTCTACTAAAAATACAATTAGCTGGGCGTGGTGGCGGGCACCTGTAATCCTAGCTACTCGGGAGGCTGAGGCAGGAGAATCGTTTGAACCCAAGAGGTGGAGGTTGCAGTGAGCCCAGATCGCGCCATTGCACGCCAGCCTGGGCGACAGTGCGAGACTGCGTCTCAAAAAAAAAAAAAAAACAATCAAGCGTCTGAAAGGTTTATCTATTTTATTGGACGTTTTGAAATGCTCTTGGTTCTTTAATACTCCTACTCTTTTAATATTAAGTTTTTTCTCTTTTTCTTTTTAGGTACTTTCTATTTTTCCCCACATTTTGATGTAATTTCCTGTTCTTTCCCTTATTTTCTTAAGTTTAATGCTGGATACAGTTAATGTTGTAAAGTTTCTTTAACTACATCTTTATGAAACGTATAAATTCATCTTGATGTTTCCCTTTGATTCTTAGTTATTTAGGAGAGTTTCTTCATTCCCAAATTATTACAATATGTTTTAGCTGGGTTTTTTTTATTGTATTGTATTGTCAGAAAATGCAGACTATCAAGTCTCAACTTTTAACAATTTATCAAGATTTTCCTTGAAGCCAAGTTACTCAATGAACTTTGTTCAACAGATATAAGAGGAAAAGTATATTTTGTTGTATGGGGTAAAATTATCTTTAATTAAGTCTTGTTTGTTTGTATTCTTCAAATCTTTATCTTTCCTAATTTTGATCTACTTGTTTCATACTCTGGAAGAGATGTAATAAAAATCTCTTACTGGCCGGGCGCGGTGGCTCAAGCCTGTAATCCCAGCACTGTGGGAGGCCGAGGCGGGTGGATCACGAGGTCAAGAGATCGAGACCATCCTGGTCAACATGGTGAAACCCCGTCTTTACTAAAAATACAAAAAATTAGCTGGGCATCGTGGCGCGTGCCTGTAATCCCAGCGACTCAGGAGGCTGGGGCAGGAGAATTGCCTGAACCCGGGAGGCGGAGGTTGCGGTGAGCCGAGAACGCGCCATTGCACTCCAGCCTGGGTAACAAGAGCGAAACTCCGTCTCAAAAAAAAAAAAAAAAAAAAAAAATCTCTTACTTTAACAGTTCACTTGGCAGTTATATGTGTTTTTTTGCTAATTTTATTTGTGTATCTGAGGGACGGGCATACATACACCTACGGTTAATGGACTTTTTAAATCCTTTTTCATTTATTAAATGCTATTATTATTATAGGATCCCTTTTTTCAACCAAAAAGAAGAAAGAAAAACACTTTTTAACATCGAATTCCACGTTGATACTTACACGGCCACCCGTTTTTACTTTTATTGCATTTGGATGATGTGTCTTTGCCCAGAGCTTTATTTTGTATCCATATCTGTTTCTATGTTAGATTACCTATTTGTTTACAATAAGATACCTTTGTTGTTTTCAAATCCAACTTATCGTCTCTGTTGATAGAATTTTACCTCTATTTATTGTAATAATGATTTATCTGATTGTATGCCTTCCATTTGATGTTCACTATTTAGCTCTTTTTATTTTCTGCCTTTTCTTTATATATTTTGATTGGATGGATGAAATTTCTGCTCAGTGTTTCAATTCTGCACCCCATTTTTTTCTGTTTTTTCCTGAGATTATTAGGAATGTTTTATCGTAGGGTATTATTTTCTCTTTAGTGGCCTCTTTATCACATTGTCACATTGTCCTTTTTTGTATTTATATATATTTTGCAAGAATTATTACTGAACAGTGTTTTCCTATTGAAGATTTCTCATGAGATTCATTTCACATTTATTTGGACTACTTCTTTCGGTATTTCTCTCAAAGATATAGATACTCTGCAAGTGCTTTTATTTCTGAAAATGTCTCTCTCGCCCTGGCAGAAGAGTGGTCTTTCAGTTGCTATTTCTGACAACATTTCATTTTCAGTACTGCAAATGAAGAGTTTTCTTATTTCCTTCATTCTTTCTCTGTGAATAGTCTGGTTTTCCACACTTAGATTAGAAGTGTTTTCTATTTATAAATTTATCCTATGTATTCAATAATTTCCCCAGATTTGTTTGTTGATTGAGTTCCTGTTTGCGTGTGTGGAGGAGTTTATGGCCTAGTTTTGTCAGCGATGGGAGATGTGTTTGTGTGCTAAGGCCCCAGTGCAGGTACAGGTGTGCCTAGGACTGGGACTCTTAGGATGTCTGACGGAGATACAGGCATGGAGGCCAGTCATGGGGACATGGGATTGATTGGTAGGGAGCCAGGACCATTAGAGTAGAGGAATTGAAGGCTCTCTGATCAGGAATTGAAGGATGAATGATTCAGGGCTCATGGGCAGCAAGGCATGGGAATCAGTGAATCTGAGATTTCATTAATGGCTTTGGGAGTAGAATCACTGGGTAGGAATTGACACTTAGAGCAGATTAAAGAGTGAGAATGAGGAGTTGTGTACCCGGGTTGGTGATAACTTAAAGGGCCTGTGAAATCAGATAGTATGGTAATGTAATAGAACAGTATGTCCTTTGGATATTTTATAAAGTAGTTAAGCAGTCCACAATTATTGAATATTTAAATGTTTCTAATCTTTTTTTTTTTTTTTTTTTCTTCAAGAAATTGAGAAAGCTATAAAATTTCTTTTTTATAAACCATGTTATGGTAAAACTTTTGCACTTAAATCTTTGTACAGTATGCAATGGGATGATATTTTAATGTTGTAGCTCTAGAAATAAATTTTTAAGTAAGGTGCATGGGCACTAACTGATGTATGTGTCCATGTGTGACACTGGTACACTTCCACCTCTCATCTGTACCTCTGCCCATCTGTTTTCTCAGATCTCTGCCCCTTTGTCCGAAGAGCCAAAAATGACCAAGTCCTTGGTGAGTTCTTATTTGTTCATCTATTTATTTGTTGCTTTCTTTTACTTTTAGTGGATTTAGGAGACATCTAACCATCCCTATAGTAAGATGACAAGACTAGATAAATAAAAACTAAGATCAGAGAAAATGAAGAAGAGACTGTCAACCCAGGTCAAGTTTAGAATATATGGTCTTACATGGTTATGAACTTTGAACTGTTAAATTGTCTCTGCTCTTCCTGAAAGACATAGCAATAATGGAAATTGGATACATGGTTTATATTGTTAACAAGTAATTTATCATGGTTCTTGATGTTTGAGAAACTTTTTGAGAGATCTTCAGATGGATAATGACAGAACAGTCTTCAACAGTAACCCTGTTGAAAGTGCACCAACAGGCCAGACTCGGTGGCTCACACCTGTAATCCCAGCACTTTGGGAGGCCAAGGTGGGTGGATCGCCTGAGGTCAGGAGTTCGAGACCAACCTGGCTAACATGGTGAAACCCCGTCTCCACTAAAAATACAAAATTTAGCCAGGCATGTTGGCGGGCACCTGTAATCCCAGCTACTCAGAAGGCTGAGGCAGGATAATTGCCCGAACTTGGAAGTTGGAGGTTGCAGTGAGCCGAGATTGTGCCATTGCACTTCAGCCTGGGCGACAAGAGCGAAACTCTGTCTCAAGAAAGAAAAAAAGAGAGAGAGAGAGAGAGAAGGAAGGGAGGAAGGGAGGAAGGAAGGGAGGGAAGAAAGGAGGGAGGAGGGAAGGGAGGAAGGGAGGGAGGGAGGAAGGAAGGAGCACTAACAGTTTTTCTGTTTTTGTCTTAGAGAAAAGTGCTTCTGACACTTTACTTGCATTTGAATTCAGATTCTGATTTAGTAGATATGGGATGGAATATGAGAATTTTTATTTCTCACAAATTTCCACAGAATATCAGTGCTCCTTGTCCAAAGACTACTTTCTGAAACAATCTTGTTGAGGTTTTATCATGAATGGGAGTTGAATTTTGTTAAATGCTTTTTCCGTACCAACTGATGTGATCATGTGATTTTACTTCTTGAGTCTGTTGGTTTGGTAGAGTACATTGATTGATTTTTGAATATTGAACCAGCCTTGCATCTGTGGAATAAACTCCACTTGATTGTGGTATATACTTTTAAATTATTTATATTTACTAATATTTTGTTAAGGATTTTTGTATCATATTTATGAAGGGTATCACTCTTTCTTTTTCCTTTTCTTTCTTTTCTTTTCTTCTTTCTTTCTTCTTTTGGTACTATTTCTGGTTTAGGTATCAGGATAACCCTGGCCTCATAAGTTGGAATGTGTTCTTTTATATTGATTATTCTGCCAGAAATTGTGGATGGTTTGTGTTTTCTTTTTCTGTACCTTGTCCAATTTTTGTGTCAGGGAAATCATAGCCTCACATAATAAACTGGGAAGTATTCCCTTTTCTCCTGTTTTCTGGGGAAAAAAACTGTATAGAATTGATGTTAATTATGTTAATTCTTTACATAGTTGGTAGAATTCTCCAGAGAAACTATCTGGGCCTAAAGATTTCTTTTTTGGAAGTTTTAAGATTAAAAGCTCAGTTTCTTTAAGAGTTATAGGGCTATTTACATTGTCTATGTAATATTGAGAGGGTTGTGGTAGTTTGTGTGTTTTCAGGAACTGGTCTCTTTCATCTAAGCTGTCAAATTTATATGTGCAGGGTTGGTGGTGGTTGTCTTAGTCAGCTCAGGCTGCCATAACGGAGTACCATAGAGTGGGTGGACTAAACAACAAAAATGTATTGGAAGGCTAGAACTCAAAGATCAGGGTGCAAGCATGGTCAGGTTCTGATGAGGGCTGTCTTCCTGGCTTGTAGAAGGAAACCTTCTCACTGTATGCTCACAGGCCTTTCCCCAGTGACTGCCTGCCTGCCTATGGAGAGAGAATCTCTCTCTATAAGGCCACCTGTCTTACCAGATTAGGACCCCTACCTCATTTAACCGTAATTACTTCTTAAAAGCCCTATCTCCAAATACAGTTACATTAGGATTAGGGCCTAAACATGAATTTTTGGAGGACTCACCTCAGTCCATGTGTTCTTTTATATTGATTATTCTGCCAGAGATTGTGTATAGTTTGTGTTTTCTTAGCAGTAAGATATAGCAGTGAAATCTTTTCTATTTACCAATATTTTTATTCTTTCTATCGTTCTTTCTTCCTGATGTGACAGATTCTTTTATCATTTTTGTTTGTTTACTGCATGTTAATTTTCTATTGCTGCTGTAATAACTTATCACAAATTTAGTTGCTTAAAATAACACATTTTTTTTTTACAGTTCTATATTTTAGAAAGCCAGCATGGGTCTCACTGAGCTAAAATCAAGGTGTCAAGAGGACAGTAGTCCTTTCTACAGGGTGTAAGAAAGAATCTATCTATTTCTATTTTCTATGGCTTTTCTAGCTTCTATTGGGTGCTCATATTTCAGTTTGTAGCCCCTTCCTCCAACTTCAAAACCATCAACATTGTATCTCTCTGACCACTCTTTTGTAATTGCATCTTTCTATGACTCTCTTTTATTGCCTCCTGCTTTAACTTTAAAAAAAAATTTGTGATTATATTCAGCCCACCCAGATTATCCAAGATAATTAATCTCCCTATTTTAAGGACAGTGGATTAGCCACCTAGATTTGATCTGAAACCTGAATTCTCTTTTGCCATGTAACCTAACATATTCACTGTAAGATTTATTCTCTGTAAGGTTTATTGCCAAGTTTAAAATGAGGATACTGAGGCCTGCATGAGAACAATTAGACACCAATTTATTCGGCTCCTGGGCAAGATTCTGTGGTCCCAGGGGAAGAGGCCAGGGAAGTCATGCCCGACTCTTCTGGGCGTGGGGTTTCATAGGGAGGGAAGGCACTCTGATTGGCTGTGGAGAACAGGACGTCGATGTAGCGAGCTGCTATAGGTAGGTAGGCGGGATTTCCGGTGAGCGGGCTGGATGGGACCATACGCTATTGGGCAGGTTTTGTGGGGGCTTCTTTTAAATTTTGGCGGGGTTTTTCCAACGGCTGGCTAGGTGCCAAGTGCAGAGTTTAGTGTGGAGTGCAGATCCTGGTGCTGAGTGCAGAGGGGATTTCCAAGGACAGGCTAGGTGCCAAGTGCAGAGTTTAGTGTTGAGTGCAGAGGTGGGCGTGGCGAAGCTAAATGCTGAGTGCAGATTCTGGTGACGTAATTTCAGGCATGGAGAGGGATGGGCGTGTCTGAGCTCCCAGCGAGGCAACCGGCCTTACATTCACAATTTCTGGGAATTAGGATGTGAACATCTTTGGGGAGCCATTGTTATTAGTATCACACACTGTCATTCAATTTGTTTTTCTCCCATAGGTGATGTGTAGTTTCTCTCTGAATGCTTTCAGCATTCTTTCTTTGTCTGTAGTTTTCAGATGTTTACTATGATTCTTTCTTAGTGCGAATTTCTTTGGTTTTATCCTTTTTGGGATTTGTTCAGCTTCTATCTGTAAGTGTATATCTTTTTGGAAGTTTCAGAAATTTTCATTCATCATTTCTTCAAATTCTTGTTCAGCCCCCATTCCTTTCTCTTCTTTTTCTGGAACTCCACTAAGACAAATGTTAGATTTTTTGTTATTGTCCCACATGTCTCTGAGGTTCTGTTCATTTTTATCTCACTCTGTTTTCTCTCCATTCTTTAGATTAGATCATTTCTATTTTATTTGCAGGTACTCAGAATAGTTCTTCTGTTGTCTCCATTATTTTGAGCCCATCTATTGAGTTTTAATGTTGGTTATTTTTTTTAGTCCTAAAATTTTCATTTAGTTTCTTCACCTCTTCTCTTTTGTTGAAATTTTTTTCAATTATTTCAAGTGTGTTCATATGCTTGTTAAAACATTTTTATGAGGACTACTTTAAAATCCTTATGAAATGATTCCAATACATGCATCACTTCAGTTTTAGCATCTGTTGATTGGTCATTTCCTTATTCAAGTTGAGGTTTTTCTGGTTCTTGGTTATACAAACGATTTTCTAATGTCTTGTGGAAACCTTGGGCATTATGAGACTCTAGATCTTATTTGAGTCTTTTCTTTTAGCAGGCGTCCTCTGGGCCAGTGGGGAATTGGGGAGCCTTGCTGTATTACTGCCAGGTGGGTGTGAATTTGCAGGTTCCCTGCTTGAACTCTAACAACAGTTGTTGGGGAGAAAGACACCTCATTACTGCTAGGTGGGATTGATAGTTCGGGCTCCCCAGTAAGCTTCTGGTGACATCACCTTGTCTGAAAGAAGGAGAGGGTACCTTGTTTCTGCTCTTCATGCTGTCTTCTCTGATATTGTTAGGGTGGATGGGGCCTAATTACCTCTCAGAGGGATGAAGGTCTTGGATTTTCACTTGGCCTCTTCTCACACCATACCTTTGGTGATGGGAAGAGTGTCTCATTACTGCTAGCTAGGAATGAAAGTCCAGCCCTGATGTGGCTCCCACTGGCATGGCAGGAAAGCTACCCAGTACCATGGGGCAGAAATAAAAGTCCCAGCTCCCCATTTGGCTTTTTCTCATCCTACCCTACTGCAGTGGAGGGACATCCCAAGAAAGCCAGGCAAATACAGGAGCCTAGGCTACCCACTGAGTCTTTGCTGGTAAGAGATGAATCAAGCCCACAGTTTTTGTTGTTTTATCATCTGTGGTGTTTGGATGGAATAGGTTTTGTGTAAAAGTTTTTTTATTTTTCTCTGTTGACCTTTTCCTGGTTTTTGGCTAAAGACAGCACTTTTTTCCGGGCCTTTTTGTATACATTTGTTGGTGTTTCTGCATTGTAGGTTTTTCGAACAACTGGTCAAAGCTATCTATATAGGCCAAAAGATACGGAGAACTCATTACTGTTTAGTTCCCTGGTTCCTGAGGCCCCTAGCCAGGGTGCCTTTTTTTCTTTACCATTCAGAGTCTCCATATGTTGGTTTGATGAATAATGTCTTTGGTTTGTAGGTAAACTTAACAGGGTGAGTCGAGACAACTGCATCTACTCTGTCTTTCCAGGAGTGGAATCCAGTTTATTGATTGTTAACGGAGGACTTCATACATTAAGCATAGTCTTATATGTTTTGTTCAAGTATAACTACCTCTTTGTCCTTTGCATTTTAACTTTTAAAAGTAAGTATTTCATTTTGAATGTCATGAAGGTTTTACTTATATTTACTTAGTCAGATCGTTTTTTGGGGCTTTTTAGAAAAAAAACAGTTGTCATCTACTCTCTTCACCTTCAAATTTCAGCTTCTCAAAGGTAATCACTTTGAACTCAGTTTAGTATCTTTTGCTGTTTTCTTTCATATGTCTAAATAGCATGTTTGTATTACTATTTCTAGGCTTTCAGTTTTAAGTATTTATCTACAGACAACACAATGGAAAATAAGGAATTAGCTCTCTTTCAGACACTCAGGCCCTCAATACGCACGTGCACATTTCTCAGGTACCCTCCTTCTAATATGGGTATTTATTTATTTATTTATTTAGTAGTGATAGGATTCCATCATGTTGCCCAGGCTGGTCTAGAACTCCTGGGCTCAAGCGATCCACCCACCTAGGCCTCCCTAAGTGCTGGAATTACAGGCATGAGCCATCACACACATGGCCTAATATGGGTATATCATAATTTGGGGTAAATCAATAAGCCGTATTTTATTATGATGATTATATTTTAACAATATTCACAAGTGGGCCATATACTTTTTATGCAGTGCTTTTTGTTTTACCTGAAATTAATAAATGTCTGGCTTAATTATTTTTTTGTTTTCCATATATACATGTACGATATATATTATACATATCACTAATTCATCTTTCTTCCCAATATCTTCTCAATATATAATAATTGAAGTAATATAAACATTAATGTAGTGATTACTATATGCCAGGCACTATAAGCATTCTTTCTCTATTAACTAATTTAGTCACAACCCCTGTGAGTTATTGCTATAGTTTGGATATTTATCCTCTCCAAATCTCATGCTGAAATTTGATCCCCAGAACCGGGTGTGGTGGCTTGTGTGTAATTCCAGCTACTCAGGAAGCCAAGGTGGGAGGATCACTTGAGGCCAGGAGTTTGAGATCAGCCTAGATAATATAGCAAGACCTTATCTCTTAAATAAATAAAAAGAAATTTTAAAAACAAAAGAGAAGTTTGATCCCCATGTGGAAGTAGGGCAGAATGTGAAGTGTTTGGGTCGTGACAGATCCCTCATGAATAGATTAATGCCCTCTCTGAGGAGGTGGTGAGTTCTCAATCTTATGAGATCCATGAGGGTTGGTTGTTGAGAAGACCCTGCTGTTGGGAACCAACGCAACCCTGTACGTGGGTGCCCCGTGTCCCAGCGGTGACTAGGGAGTGAGAAAAGAAGTAAGACAGAGACAAGAATAGAAGTTCACAGCCTGGGTCCAGGGGTCCAACGCATTCTCACACGGGGTGATCCACATTGGCATGGAGCTCTGGGCTCCACACGCTTTTTATTGGGTGCATTATCTTGTTAATCTTGCGGGCTGTGGGGAAGGGGGTTAAGAAGGAAGACAGCTGGGGGAAGAGCATGTGTCTACAGCATTCAATAGCAAATGTGGTTCTTCTAAGAAATACTAAGGACACTGAGTTTTTACCACCCATTGTCTATCCAGGTGCATTGGCAAAGAGGCATAGTGGATAAGGCACCATAAGGTCTGACCACACACAATACATCAAGGGGTTTTTACCTCCCAAGCATTGTGGACACAGAGCAATCAGAATTACTCCATATTCTGAGAGCATAGGCAGAATATGTGGCATTCCGGTGATCTCTGCCCTGCAAGACTTTCCTGTCCTGTAAGCTCCCATCTGTAAAGACCCTCCCGAGTCTTATGAGCAGAGGTTGCATTCCTTCCCAGGGTTCTTGCACAAGCCCTCTTTAAGAGACCCTCATGCAAACTCAGTGTTGGGAAGAGATGTGGGACCAAAGCAGTTTTTCTTGCTCTGCAACCACACTGCAACGTTCCATGGTTTAAAGTGCTCTCAGATGGTCTTTACTACACATCTTTTCCTACACCCTGCCACCTCCAATTCGCTCTCTCTTTCTTCCTCTCTTGCCATATGATCTCTGCACACACCGGCTTCTCTTCCCCTTATGCCATGAGTGGAAACAGCTTGAAGGCCCTCCCCAGGTGCAGATGCTGATGCCATGCCTCTTGCACAGCCTGCAGAAGCATGAGCCAAATAAACATCTTGTTTTTAAATAAATTACCCAGGCTCACGTATTCTTTCATAGCAATGCTAAACAAAGACAGCTATCTATAATCATTATTCTCATTTCACAGAGGAGGAAATCTGTTAAGAGAGAGGTAATTTGCCCAAGATCACACAGCTCCTCAATAACAAAGCCAGGAATAAGACCCAGGCAGTTGGCTCTAGATTACATGCTATTCATTTCAGCTCTTTAAAGAAACTGCTCTTGGATTTGTCAACTTGCTCGTAGTTAGTCTCTGTCTGAACCTTAGCTACTGGCATGGGCTGTCCCTTCCAGATGATACTGGGAATTCTCTTCATGTTTCTCAAACATTAGATCTCTTGAGTCTCAAGAAGCCAGGTAAGACATGGAAATGGATTGTCCTATAGAGTCTCCAGAAAGAACCTTGACTTTAGGCCAGTAGGACCCTTTTTGGACGTATACCTCCAGAACAGTGACAAATTTGTGTTGTTTAAAGGCCAAAGAATGCAGGTGGCCTGTAGAAGCCGGAAAAATCAAGGAAATTGATATTCCCTTAGAACCTCCAGAAGGAATACAGCCCTATTGACACCCAGATACAAGCCTAAGTATAAATCATTTAGGTGTCTCTAAGACTACCCTCATTTATGACAGAAACTGCAAGCCCGGGAGTCTCCAAGATCACCCTCAGTTTCAATAATTCATGAGAAGGACTTACACAACTCAGGAAAGCCATTATACTCATGCTTACAGTTCATTACAGGAAGAGGGCGTATATTAAAATCAGCCCAGGAAGAAGTGCATCAGTGCAGTATCAAGGAAAGTTTCAGGTTATTGAGTTTCTCATTAGTATTGTATTTTTAATTTCAAGGACGCTGTTGGTTTTTTTTTTTCTCCAAGGTGGAGTTTCACTCTTGTTGCCCAGGCTGGAGTACAATGGTGCAATATCGGCTCACCCCAACCTCCCCCTCCTGCCTCAGCCTCCCAAGTAGCTGGAATTACAGGCATGCACCACCATATTGAGCTAATTTTCTATTTTTAGTAGAGACAGGGTTTCTCCATATTGGTCAGGCTGATCTCAAACTCCCAACCTCAGGTGATCTGCCCACCTCGGCCTCCCAAACTGCTGCGATTATAGATGTGAGCCACTGTGGCCAGCCCCCATCATCTAGGTTTTAAGCCCCATATGCATTAGCTATTTGTCCTATTGTTTTCCCTCCTCTCACCCCCTACCCCTCAACAGGCCCCAGTGTGTCTTTTTCCCCTCCCTGTGTCTGTGTGTTTTCATTGTTCAACTCCCACTTATGAGTGACAACACGCAGTGTTTGGTTTTCTGTTCCTGTGTTAGTTTGCTGAGAATGATGGCTTCCAGTTTCATCCATGTCCCTGCAAAGGTCATGAACTCATTCTTTTTTATGGCAGTATAGTGTTCGGTGTTGTATATATACCACATTTTCTTTATCCAGTCTATTGGCATTTGGGTTGGCTCCCTGTCTTTGCTATTGTAAATAGTACTGCAATAAACATATGTGTGCATGTGTCTTTATAGTAGAATGATTTATATTCCTTTGGGTATATACCAGTAATGGGATTGCTGGGTCAAATGGTATTTTTGGTTCTAGATCCTTGAGGAATCCCCATACTGTCTTCCATAATGGTTGAACTAATTTACATTCCCACCAACAGTGTAAAAGTGTTCCTATTTCTCCACAACCTCACCTGCATCTTCTTGGTAGTCTTAAACACAAATCTGATCATCTTTTCTCTACGTATAAAATGCTTTAATGGCAGTCCATTATCTATTAGAGCAAGGAAGATAGTTGCATAATGTCATGCTAATATACCTCTACTGAAATTTCCTCATAAACACCTTTCCTTCACTGCATACAGGCCTCCCATTATGCAGACTAATAAGTAGTTCCCTGAATTTATCATGTATTTTTCTGCCTTTATACCATTGCTCATGCTGCTCCCTTCTAAAAATCACTTTGCCCTACTCTGCTTGCATTAAACATGTCATCTCCCAAGACTAAACTTAAGTTTCATCAACTGTACAGAACTTAGTCTTACACTCCATGAGAAATCTTCTTCTCTCCATTTGGGGTCATGCTATACTTTGCACATCTATTATGCTCTTTATAATATCTTAGAAAATTGTTGTATCTTGAGCATATTGAAGCATATTGTGTGAAGTTGTGAAGATGTTCACTACATAAAGTTAGTAAGTATATGGCAGATAATTCCTCAGAATTACCTAAGTAATTATGCTTAGTAAATATATGGCAGTTAATTCCTTTTTCTTTTTTATTTTTTTTTCAGACTTCTTTCTTAACTACCAATGACAGGTAATCCCTCAGAATTCAGTTTCAGAGAACTTAATCAGAGCCTATTTTATTTTCACTGGATATTGAATTCAATATTGCCAGCTCTTTCCCTTCAGCACTTGAAAAATGTGGTGTCACTTCCTTTTGATATCTGTGGTTTTTATTGAGAAATTCACTCTTGCTCAAATTGCCCTTTCCCTACAGGTAATGTGTCATTTCTCTCTGACTGTTGTTCTATTCTTGAATCTGGATATTATAAATCTTATAATGTATCTAGACATGGATTTATTTGAGGTTTTCTTTTTGAAGATTTGGTCAGCTACTTGAATCTGTACATTTATGCCTTTTACCAAATTTGGGAGGTTTTCAGCTATTGTTTCTTCATATCTTTTTCCGGTCTCCCATCCTACTTTTTCTTTCCTTCTAGGACTGATGAAATGATTGTTGGCTATTCTGTTATTGTCCCACTGGGTCCCTTAGGCTGTATTCAGCCTAAGAGAATTGATGAAACAATCATTTCATCAATTATTTTTTCTATTGTTCAGATTGGATTATTTCTATTTATGTATCTTACAGGTAACTGAGGTAACTGATTCTTTTCTTTGGATCTCCATTCTGCTGTTGAAATCATCCAGTGAGGTTTTTAATTTCACTTACTGTATTTTTTGGTTCTAAAATTTTCCTTTTGTTCTTCCTTATACCTTCTGTTTCTTTGCTGAGAATGTATATATTTCCACTTGATTCAAGACTATTTACAGCTGTTTGTTGCAACACTTTTAGTTAGCTACTTTAAATCCTTGTCAAATAACTCCAATATCGGATTTATCTCAGTGTTGCTATCTGTTGATGCTCTTTTCTTATTTAATTTGAGCTTTTCTTGGTTCTTAAGATGATGAATAATTTTGGATTTATTCAGGACATTCTCAATATCATGTTATGAGATTTTGTTTCTCTTTAAATCTTCTATTTTAGCCATTGTCAACATATTTAGGTTTAGAGTGTATGTCTTAAGTCTATTTTTATGGGCTGTAGTTAAAATTCAACTTAGTTTTGAAAGTCTTTGCAGTTCTAATCTGGTCTCTCATTTTTATGCTACCCAGAAGCCAATTTGAAACCTGGAGAGTACCCCACAACCTGAAAGCTTTTTCTTGTTGATTTTGATTGATTTTATACATGGGCTGCTCGTAGGTGTGTCCAGGGCATCATGCACATATTTAAAGGACCCTTTTTTCTAACTTTCTCCATAATCCACCTCCACTTTCTGTTGGAGAAAGTGGGAACTTCTTTGCTGTCATTCACTTAATTTGGGGTAGGGTTAGTCAACACAATCTCTACAATGCCTGCTGGAGAGGTAAGAGAGGTGCTACCTCTCTTTGAGCTAATGCAGTTGGAATGGTTGAGAGAGCTCCACTCCACCATCTTAGCAGTCACACTGTTTAGTGAAGAAGGCAAAGGATGAATCTTCTTTTGTAGTTTTCACCTCCAGTGTACTGTGGTGCAGTAAAGGATTAACTTTGCCCAGAGAGAGGTTTGGCTTTTGCATTCATCTCCTGGGAGGTAACCTCTAAATCTTTGGAATGTCCTGCAGGCCTTGCTTGGGCCATGCAAGATAATATATAACAACAATGTGATTTATGGTTGGAGCTTTAGGCCGCACGGAATATTCTATGCCAACATGTGGTTTATAGTGGGATACCTTTGGCCATGCAGTATCAGCTCTGCAGGGGCAGGCAACTAAGATTAGCCACAGTGGGAATCATTCATGTCCAGATAGTCAAGTCTCGGTAAAAACTCTGGGCATCAAAGCTCAAGTGAACTTCCCTACTTGGCAATACTCCATGCGTATTATCATCACACATTATTGCTGGGAGAAGTAAGTGCTGTCCATATGGCTCCACTGGGAGAAAACCACTGGAATTCACACCTGGAACTCTCCTTGAACCTGCACTAAGCACATCTTTCCTTGGCTGATTTTAATCTATATCCTTTCATTGTAAAACCAATGTATAATGCCATAGCCATGAGTGTAATGGCTTTTCTAATTTCTGTGAGTTCTTCCAGTGAATTATGGAACCTGAGGGTGGTCTCAAGGACCCTTGACTTGGAATTGGTGTCAGAAGTACAGGTGATCCTGGGAAATCCTTCTGCTTGCAGTAGGTGTCAGAAGTGAGGGTGCTCTTGGGTACTTCTGAACTTCGTAGGTATGTATAGTCAAAAGGTCCCAGCCTGCAGTGCTGCCCTATTTCAAATTATTTGGCTAGAAAGTGTGTGCTTTGGGGAGGCCTTTTTTTGTCTGTGCCCATTGATTTTTCCAGGTTGCAAACTACTCTAGTGTTCATTTGGCAGTATGTAGGAGCTCCCTCTCTCCCTCTAAGCAATCCTAGGGAACTCACTACTGTGTTGTTTTTTAAGTCCTTAGGCTCTACTTTCTTTTCTCCACCAGTGAGTCTTCTGATACATGCCTTATGTATTTTTCTAGATTTTTAGGTAATTAGCAGGAGGAATGGGGTGGAATTGCACTCTTTCGTTGTTTTGTTTTGTTGTTAAAACCAGAAGTCTCAATCCTTGCTTTTAACTTGAATATTTAATGCACTTACACTTAATGTAATTACTAATATGCTTGAATTTATATACACTACCTTACTATTAGTTTTTATTTGAACTACCTATTTTTTCATTCCTTTCTTGACTTTTTATATTACATAATTTTTTTTACTTTTTTTCCTTTGTTTACTTGTTATAATTCTTTTACTATTTATTTCTTACCCTGGATATTAAAACATCCATCTTTAACTTGTTTTATCTCCCTAATAATGCTAGGATACTAAAACACTTTAATTCTATTTACTGCCTCCCACTTTTGCATTATTATTTCCATGAATTTAATTTCTGCATATATTTTAAACCTCCCAGAATAGTACTGTTATTGTTTTGCATAGTCAGTATTTGCAGTTTTGTAAAGAAGTATTTGAAGAGCTTCTTGAATCCTAAGGGTTGATGTCATTCATAGCCATTACTTCTTCAAATATTGCTTCCTCCCTGCCCTCTCTAAGAACTCCTCAGACTCTGATAGGTTATGCCTTTTTACTGTGTCACACGTGTTCTTAATGTTCCTGTGTTTTTTTGTTTTTTTTTTTTCTTTAAAAAAAACCTCTGCTTCGGTTTGGATATTTTCTATTTACTTGTCTTCCATTTCAGTAATTCTGTATTTTGCTGTTAAACCTGTTTAAGGACTTCTTAATATTAGATATTGGATTTTTCAACTTTTGAACTTTGGTTTGATTCTTTATTTAAAAAAACAATTATCTAAAGATATTCATCTTCTCATCTAACTCCAATTCTCTGTGTAACTGCTTCTATTGAATTTTTCTTTCTCTGATTTTGGATATGTGGTCCTATATTTTTGTATGCATAGGAGTTGTTTGTTTGTTTCAAACACCAGGTATAAAAAGTTGTAGGCAGGGCTCATACCTGGAAGGCTGAGATGGGCAGATCACTTGAGCTCAGGAGTTCGAGACCAGTCTGCGCAACATGGCGAAACCCATCTCTGCAAAAGATAGAGAAATTAGCTGGGCATGGTAGCATGTGCCTGTAGTCCCAGCTACTTGGGGGGCTGAGAGAGGACGATCACTTGAGTCCAGGTTGAGGCTGCAGTGAGCCGTGTTCATGCCACTGCACTCCAGCCTGGATGACAGAGCAAGACCTTGTCTCAGAAAAAAAAAAAAAAAAAAAGAAAGAAAAGATGTAGAGGATCTGGATGGTGTTATCTTTCTCCACAGAGGGTTCATCTTTCCTTATGTCCGCAAATGGAGGGAAGGGAGAACACGTACATCCAGTCAGGCACAGTGTTGAATCAAGGCCAGGTTGAAGCTCTGCTAAGACTCAGTTTACCTCTGGATCACCCTGACTACTGAGAATTTTCAGCTGAGAGCCCTTCTGTCCTCTAGAGACCCTCCTCCTGATAGATGCCCAACTGTTTTCTTAAAGATACCAGGCTTTTGCTTTGCTCTTCAAAGGTTACTTGCTTACATTTTTAGTCTTCTGCCCTGTATGCCCTAGAATTCAGCAAATATCCTGAGAAGCAAACAGCCACATATTTGAGTTACGCTGGCTTCTCTGTCACCCAGCTGCAGCCTTCTCCTGCATTCTCCAGTAGATAGGACAAAATGAGAATCCAGGACAATAGCTGGATTCTCACCTTTTGTCCACACCCAGAACTGGTAAGTGCTCCACTGTCAAAGTGGCTGCACTAATCAGCCTCAGTCTTGAGTATCCTCTCCAGTCTTAGCCCCTACATTTCTTGTAACCTCAGCAGCTTTCCAGTGCTTTAAAACAGATTATTTCAGTATTGCATCTGGCATTTACTGTTCCTTCTTGAAAAAAGCACTGGACTGCCAAGCTATTGTATCCCATCTGGAGATGGCAGTGCCAAAAAACAACCCTCCCCTTCATACATCACACAGTTTACCATTTAAAGTGTACCATGTATTGATGTTTAGTATATAAATCAGTTGTACAACCATCATTATAATCAATTTGAGACATTTTCTTTATCAACCTGATGGGTGTGAGGTGATACCTTATAGTTTTAATTTGTATTTCCCTAGAGATTAATGACGTTGAGCATCTTTTCATGTGCTTATTGACTATTAGAATATCTTCCTTGGAGAAATGTCTATTTAAGCTCTTTACCCATTTTTAAAATAATGTTGTTTGTTGTTGTTGAGTTGTAGAAGTTCTTTATAGTATACCGTATCACATTAAAAATAAGGGCCTATCTTGTTTCCATTCTGTAATCTCTATCCTTCACATTGAATAGGGTTTTTTTGGTTTGTTTGTTTTTTTTTTACAGGAATCAGTTTCATTCAAGGATGTAACTGTAGACTTCAGCAGGGATGAGTGGCAACAATTAAACATTGCTCAGAAAAGTCTGTACAGAGATGTGATGCTGGAAAACTATTTCAACTTGATCTCAGTGGGTAAGCACAGCTCTGCTGGGTATACACTAGGCTGCAGCTAATGAGTATTATTTTTTTCTCAGTAGAATTGCTGAAGTCTGTGTTTTCTGAGGTATGTGGGACTTCTAAAGACTGCAGAACATCTGAAGTGTGTAATGGTTTTGTCCTTATTTTGTCCCATGTTCTTAACAATCTCTTTTGGGTAGTGTGAACATTCCTCTGTTCCCAGTGAACTTTTCTGGAAAGCAAATGGAATGCTTCATTGTATGGCCTCTGAAACCAAGTCCTCTATCATCTCCTGTTAACAGGGTGTCAAGTTCCCAAACCAGAAGTCATCTTCAACTTGGAACAAGAAGAGCCATGTATGTTGAATGGTGGGATCTCCAGTCAGAGCTGTCCAGGTTAGATGGGACCCAAGAACATGGTAGACAGTATGACTCAGCTGCATTCGTACTGGGAGAGGCTATGCACAACTTTGATGTGTCATTAATATGACTTTTAAAACTGCTTGGATAGAGCAGTTATTGGACAATGACCCTTGGATATCTAAATGCTAACCCCACCTAAGACCCCTTCTCATATCAATGCCTTCTTTGCTTGGCTTTTTAGGAGAGAATGTGCCACAATTACCAATTCTTTTGATCATGTCACACCGTACTTTCTAGAGTCCTGCTTTTTTGCTTCTCTCTTTCCCTAGAAAAGTTTTATTCTTTCTACCTCCATCAGGGTCTTAGATCATTTTCTTATGCATTCAAATACTCACAGATCTACCTTCTTAAAAAATTATTGTGCGTATCATCATCAATGCGTTCATGGCTCCCCTCTTATTTCATTTATTCTTTTCAATCCTCACTCTCCATACTCATTTTTATCCTCCCAAGAGGCAACTGTTCCAATATATTTGACATGTTATGCCATTTATCCTTGAACTTGTGGGATATTTGTAAAATCTGAGTTGTTGGTATTGTGAATTACAATATCCTATTCAGTTTTTTTTCTCAAATTGGTCCATGTTGCAATGTATTTTTCTAATTGCCACGTATCATTCTGTAGTGCACATATATACCACATTTTACTTGTCCAGTTTTTCAGCTACTACAAACAGTACTGCAATACATTTTTTCATGAATTATTCTTATCAGAGATGAGACTTTCTTAAGGAAGAAGAGTGGGATTACTTTATCACTGAGTGTACTAATATTTAATATGATGAGGTATAAGCACATTATTTTCCAGATTGGCTGTGTCACTCTACAATACCTGGAACTTTGTACAAGGGTATTAGGTTCCCCACATCCCTACCCCTACCTACCTGGTATTATCCAAATTTTTAATAATTTAGCTAATCTGATGGGTTTTACGTTCTAATTATTATTTAATTTGTATTTCCCTATAAAATATTTTGAATATCTCATTCTGTATCCTCCATTTTTGATGTTCAACTGCTGACATTTTCTAAGCCTTACCCTTCTCTTTTTCTGCCCCACACCTGGACAAACGGAGACAAAAGCCCATGTGTTCCTTCCATTGATGCTGGTGGGAAATTCCAACTACATAAGGGAATGGTCAGCCCAGCCCCACCCCCTGCCATAAACACCCCAAGACAGTCCTTTCCTTGCTTACTCTAGCCCCATTTGGACTTGATTGGAGCTGTCCCCAAAAAGCCTCATTATGTTGCCCTGGGCCATGTGTCTCAGCCCGGACCTATCTGTGTCTCAGATTATGTGTCTCAGCGGCAGCATAAGCTCTGAGTGATAATTGGCTCATGGGAACAACTTTTACTCTGTGACTGTTCTTTGTGTGTCTCAGTCAGGCATTGGCCCTGTTGTATGCAGCACTCCGGGGAAAGACCAATACCTTGTGCCTATCAGGGTCAGGCTGTTTGTGTGAAGGAAGATACAATGTAGCACGCTAAAAGCAGGTGGCTTGCCTTTCAAAATGTCATCATCCTCTCTTGTAATTTTTTACTTTTCCCTCCAATCTATCTTCTCAGATCATTCATTCTGCTCTTCTACTTATTTTTTTCGTTTAGAAAACACCACTTAGATGCCTTTTTCTTACCTCCCAGTCATATCACCTACAACCATGTCTATTTTCTCATGCCTGGATTATCCTAATCCTATTTGTATGTGATAATCCCATTTTTTTCTTTTTCAGTATTTCATCTCAGATACTACTGATAGATTTCATTACTTAAAACATTGTGTGCTGTGTTTATCCTGTCATTGCTACATGGAACAAAACTAAAGTTACTACTTAATAGCTAACATGTGACAGATTCTCCTCTCAGTAGGTTTGTAAGCTAGAGAAAGAATATGTCCTCATCTTTGAAACTCACATTGGTTCCTGTTTTCTGTAACCATTTCTACCCCATTTTAACATTTTCTTTAATGCTCCCTCTTCATTGAACTCTTCAATTATTTTGTGATCTATCTGCCTATTCAAATTATACACATATTTTGGCCAGGCACGGTGGCTCATGCCTATAATACCAGCAGTTTGGGAGGCCAGGGCAGGTGGATCACTTGAGGTCAGGAGTTCAAGACCAGCCTGGCCAACATGGTGAAACTCCATCTCTACTAAAAGTACAAAAATTAGCCGGGTGTGGTGACGTGCGCCTGTAATCCCAGCTACCCAGGAGGCTGAGGCAGGAGAATCACTTGAACCTGGGAGGCAGAGGTTGCAGTGAGCCAAGACTGCACCACTGCACTCCAGTCTGGGCAACAAGAGCAAGACTCCATCTCAAAAAAAAACAAACAAAAAAAGACAAATAATACACATATTTTGTGCTCAGCTTTCACTTACTCCTTGAATTGGACCTATTGCAGCATACAACCTCCAGAAATTCAGAGAAACCTACATTAAATTATATGATAACTGAGTCTTTTGCCCTTATACATTAAAAAACAAAGTTTCTGTAGCCAATAGTGAAATTATATTCTTGAATTTGTGTTATAGGCAGAGGAGGTCATTTTGCTCTATTTCAGAAAAATTTTTTAATTTTTCTTCTAGAAGCAATTAAAAGGGCTAGGAAAACTAATTTGAAAGAGAGGATAACTGCATGAAATCTTGAAAATTTCAGTCTTTGTGCATTATAGATTTGCTAACATGCACATCTATGCCAATTCAAGTATAAATATGAATGGTTCAGAGTATCTTTTTGTTGTTGTTGTTGTTTTTAAGTTAAAAGAGAGAGCCTCTCTAGAGTTGTGGTGAAATTTGAAATTAGTTTTTAAAGCAGAGAACCCCAAATGTTTACTGAAGAACAATGAATTTTGAATAGAAACAAAAGATCAGAAAAAGGAAGATTAAATGAAGAAAATGAAAAGACTATATATTCAGATTCAGTAACAAAATAGACTGCAGTGTTCGTCCCTTTTCTGTGGCTGTAATACCGGGCAACTCTGTTTCCATGGGCATTCAGGGACAAAGTTTCTAGAAAGTCATTGAACCACCATCCCCTAGGGCAGGGGCTGACAAATTTTTTGTAAAGGCACAAAAGTAAATAGGCTTTGTGGACCATATGGCTGCTGTTACAACGACTCATTTCTGCAGCTGTAGTCCCAAAAAAGCTAGAAAATATATCAATGAATGTGCGTGGCTGTGTTCCAATAAAAACTTTGTAGACACTAAAATTTGAATTTCATGTAATTTTCACATCATGAAGTAGTAGTCTTTTGATAAATTTTTTGACCATTAAAAAAATGTAAAATCTATTCTTAGTCTCATGTAGGGACCTGGATTTGGCCCAAGGACTTCAGTTTGCTGACCCCTGCCTTAGGGCATTGCCAGCCTCACAGAACTGGTTGCTGCCACATTGGAATATACTGGGGGGAAAAGAAGAGGTTTTTAGGAGAAAAACCCACTTTCTTAAGACATTGGCCTTATCACAACGGATACGATTTTTACTCCTACTGATTAGTGGAAAAGTGTTACTCAGTCCTACCTAGTGACAAATGAAGCTGGACAAACCTAGTGTTACGAGGCAGCCATGTACTTGGCTACAAGCTTAATATTGTGACGGAAGGACATAGGTTTGATGGACAACTTCTCCTCCTCTGATGTCTGGTTCTTTCCTGTTACATCTGCTACTAGATGCATTTATCATATCAGTACCCTAAACCAGGGATGAAGATTTGAACCATAGGCCCGGCACGGTGGCTCATACCTGTAATCCCAGCACTTTGGGAGGCTGAGTGAGGCAGATCACTTGAGGTCAGGAGTTTGAGACCAGCCTGGCCAACATGGTGAAACCCCATCTCTACTAAAAATACAAAAATTAGTATTTTTACAAATACATGTATGGGGTCACATGCCGGTAGTCCCACTTACTCATGTGGCTGAGGCAGGAGAATTGCTTAAATACAGGAGGCGGAGGTTGCAGTGAACCAAGATCACATCACTGCAGTCCAGCCACTCCAGCCTGGGTGACAGAGTGAGGCTCCATCTCAAAAGAAAATAGACCAATTGATATATAGAGTTGATTCAAGCAAACAGAGAAATGAGAGAGTCTATATGAGTATAACAAATATTCAGATGAGACTTTGGACTGGTAATTTTTTAAAAAAAGAAATATAACAAATATATATACATTTTACTGTTTGGCCAACTTAGGATGATTAAGCTGTCATAATTTTACTATAAGCACCAATAAATTGGTATTTAGGGCACAGTGGATCATAGAGAAAACACAAAACAGGAAGACTGCGAGGATTTACAGATTAAAGATAAGAATCTAGACTCAGAAATACTTCTTTTAAGCCACAGAGTTTGTTCTTCTGACACCTCACTCACCATGCAGTTCTACTACATTTGCACCAAATTGGAATTTCTTCCCCAATTACTAAACATTTGATTTAGGCAAATTACGAACCTCTTCTATGGCTGAGTTTCCTCATCTGTAAACTAGAAACAATAATAATACGAATAGCAAAGGTTTGCGATAAAGTGCTTTTTGTTTTTGTTTTTAAGAGACAGGGTCTCAGCTGGGCCTGGTGGCTCACATCTGTAATCCCAGCACTTTGAGAGGCCAAGGTGGATAGATCACTTGAGGTTAGGAGTTCGAGACCAGCCTGGTTAACATGGTGAATCCCTGTTTCTACTAAAAATATAAAAATTAGCCAGGCGTGGTGGCATGCACCTGTAGTTCCAGCTACTCAGGAGGCTGAGGCACAAGAATCCCTTGAACTCAGGAGGTGGAGGTTGCAGTGAGCTATGATCTTGCCATTACACTCCAGAGCCTGGGCAACAGAGTGAGACCCTGTCTCAAAAAAGGGAAAAAAAAGAGAGACAGGGTCTCACTCTGTTGCCCAGGATGGAGTGTAATGGTGCGATTGTAGCTTAATGCAGCTTCAAACACCTGGGTTCAAGTGATCCCCCTGCTTCAGCCTCTTGAGTAGCTGGGACTATAGGCACATGCCACTATACCCAGCTAATTTTTTGTTTTATCTGTAAAGATGGGGGTCTCACTATGTTACCCAGGCTGGTCTCAAACTCCTGGACTCAAGCAATCCTCTCATCTCAGCCTCCCAAAGTCCTGGGATTATAGGCATGAGCCAGCAATGACACCTGGCTGGGATAAAATTTAGGTAAATTAATAACTTAGAACAGCACATCTAAATGGTATTGTTTATCATGTCATAAATGTATTAATATTATTACTATATATCATTGTATTATTTATTATATATAAATAGATTGTTATACCTATATATTTATGTATATTTAAAATGTTCATGTACATTTGTTATACTTACATAGCCTGTCTCATTTCCCTGTGTTTGCCTTGGATCAACTCTGTGTATCAATTAGTCTTATTTTGTATGTGTGTGTGTGGAAACAGAGTCTTGCCCTGTCACCCAGGCTAGAGTGCAGTGGCACAATTTCAGCTCACTGCAGCCTCTGCCTTCAAGCCATTCTCTTGCCTCAGCCACTCAAGTAGCTAGGATCACAGGCATGTGGCACTACCCCTGGATAATTTTTAGTAGAGACAGTATTTGTAGTGTTTTTGTAGAGACAGAGTTTGCCATGTTGCCCAGGCTGGTCTGAAACTCCTGGCCTCAACTGATCTGCCCACCTCAGCCTCCCAAAATGCTGGAATTACAGGCATGAGCCACCGCACCTGGCCTTATTTTCTGTTAATTGTTCTTTCTGTCAGCCTTTTCTTTTCTTTCTTTTTTAGATGGGAAAATTGGTTTTGAACCTTTACAACAGAGAATGTCTGAAGAAGTTTCTTTCCAGTCTGAGAGAATTAATCTCTTCACAAGAGATGACCCATATTCCATTTTAGAAAAGTTGTGGAAAGATGATGAACACACAAGAAGATATGGAGAAAACCAGAACAAACCTTTAAGTCGTGTTGCCTTCATTCACAAGAAAACACTAGCTAATGACAGGGTCTGTGACTATAAGAATATTGGGGAAATAGTTCATGTAAACACACACTTGGTTTCCTCAAGAAAAAGACTCCATAACTGTAACTCATTTGGAAAGAATTTGGAGCCTATTACAACCTTATATAATGGAAATGCAACAGAAAATTCTGATGAGATTATTGGAGATGGTGATATTTTTACTCATATGAATTCTCATACAGTAGTGACTGCTTGTGAATGTAATCAATGTAGGAAACCTCTCCATCATAAGCAAGCTCTCATTCAACATCAAAAAATTCATACCAGAGACAGCCTTTATTTGTTTTCTGACTGTGTAAATGTTTTCTCCCAGAATTCACATGCCTTTGCACATGAGAGTGTTTGTTCTGAAGAAAAGCAGCATAAATGCCATGAATGTGAGGCAGTCTTCACTGAGAAGTCTCAACTTGATGGCCATCAGAGGGTTTATGGAGGAGAGAAACCTTGTGTATGCAGTGAATATGAGAAGGATTTTTTCCTCAAGTCAAACCATCAGAAAACTCCTAATGAGGGGAATTACTATAAATGCAGTGACTACTGGAGAGCCTTTATCCAGAAGTCAGATCTGTTCAGATGCCAGAGAATTCATTCTGGAGAAAAACCCTATGTGTACAGCAAATCTGAGAAAAACTTCTGTCAGAATTCAAACCTTAATATACATAAAAAAATTCATACTGGAGGGAAACACTTTGAATGTACTGAATGTGGAAAAGCCTTCACAAGGAAATCAACACTAAGTATGCATCAGAAAATCCATACAGGAGAAAAACCCTATGTATGTACTGAATGTGGGAAGGCCTTTATCCGGAAATCACATTTTATCACACATGAAAGAATTCATACTGGAGAAAAACCCTATGAATGCAGTGACTGTGGGAAATCCTTTATTAAGAAATCACAACTCCATGTGCATCAGCGAATTCACACAGGAGAGAATCCTTTTATATGTTCAGAATGTGGGAAGGTTTTCACTCACAAGACAAATCTCATTATACACCAGAAAATTCATACGGGAGAAAGACCCTATATGTGTACTGAATGTGGTAAGGCCTTTACGGACAGGTCAAATCTCATTAAGCACCAAAAAATTCATACTGGAGAGAAACCTTATAAATGCAGTGACTGTGGAAAATCATTCACCTGGAAGTCACGGCTCAGGATACATCAGAAGTGTCATACTGGAGAGAGACATTATGAATGCAGTGAATGTGGGAAAGCATTCATTCAGAAGTCAACACTAAGTATGCACCAGAGAATTCATAGAGGAGAAAAACCATATGCTTGCACTGAATGTGGTAAGGCCTTCTTCCACAAATCACATTTTATTACACATGAAAGAATTCATACTGGAGAGAAACCCTATGAATGCAGTATTTGTGGGAAATCCTTCACTAAGAAATCACAACTCCATGTACATCAGCAAATTCACACAGGAGAGAAACGCTATAGATGTGCTGAATGTGGAAAGGCTTTTACTGACAGATCAAATCTTTTTACACACCAGAAAATTCACACTGGAGAAAAACCTTATAAATGCGGTGACTGTGGGAAAGCCTTCACTCGGAAGTCGGGTCTCCATATACATCAGCAATCCCATACTGGAGAAAGGCATTATGAGTGCAGTGAATGTGGGAAAGCCTTTGCAAGAAAATCAACACTTATCATGCATCAGAGAATTCATACAGGAGAGAAACCCTATATTTGTACTGAATGTGGGAAATCCTTCATCCAGAAATCACACTTAAATAGACACAGGAGAATTCATACTGGAGAGAAACCCTATAAATGCAGTGACTGTGGGAAGTCTTTCATTAAGAAGTCACAACTCCATGAGCATCATCGAATTCACACAGGAGAGAAACCATATATATGTGCTGAGTGTGGAAAGGCCTTCACCATCAGATCAAATCTTATTAAACACCAGAAAATTCATATTAAACAGAAACCCTATAAGTGCAGTGACTTGGGGAAAATCTTAAACTGGAAGCCACAACTCGGTATGCCTCAGAAATCTGACCCTAGGAAAGTAGAGTGCCCATTGCCACAATTACGGTATGGGGACTCAGGAGGTGACCAAGGCCAGCTTTCTTCTATCTAGTTAGAATTATGAACACCTGGATTATATAGCTGATATCCAGTTACACATATGGGGAGATACTATTGAGAGTGTTTAAGCAATGTATAGTGGCCATATTTGGTTACTTAACAGATATTGGTGTTGTCAAGCTCCTGCAAATAATACTAAATGTGCAAGGAGATGACTTGCAGTCTTGTTTCACTTTTTGGGCAAACAGTTTTATAAATTCAGGGCTGTTGAGTTTTTCATGTTCTGGGTACTATTCAATATTGTCACAATAAAATTCATAATGAGTAGAGTGATAATTTTACATTGTCTAAGCAGCCTAAGGACACAGATCCAGACAAAAGGAGGGCAATTCAGATCTAAACTGAAAATAAATCAGCAATTTTTTTGAAAATTAACACTAAAGACAGAAAGAAAGGACTCTACTTTTTTTCACTTTTCTTTGGGAAGTCACCATTATTTATTGTTATATCTGTTGGTGTATGCCAGGGCAGCAGGTACCAAGGAGGTCTAAATTGCTCCTGGCCTATTTATCAAAAGCCTATTTTCCCAATGATGTACGCAACAGTCCTCTAACTACTTATCCCCTTAGAACTGGCCCTAAGATCATGGAACTTAGCTACAGGGACCCAGCTCTAGATAGCAGCACTTTAGATCCTCAGCTTTGACCACAGAAACCTGCACTTTGTGGATGTTTGTTGTTACCAATTCCTGTTTGAAAAATAGGACAAATTAAGAAAATTGATGTCAAACCCTAAATTTTTTTCCAATTTTGTTAGTACATTCTCTACATGTTAGTTACTTGCTAGATTACCATGAGTTTGTTTCATTAGAAGATAAAATGTAGTTGAACATTTGGAAGACTTCTCCTTTTATCTCCTCGGAATCTCTACAAACTAATCTTAATTAATTTTGTTTTTCAAATTCTCTGTATTTGAATAGACTTTTTTTTGTCTTCTATCAGATACTGAAAGAAGTGTGTTGTAATTTTACAAATAATTGTGAATTTGTCTACTTGAGAGCTACTAATTTTTGCTTTATATATTTTGTCTCTGATTTTACATACAATTTAGAATTGTTACAATTTTCCTAGTTAATTGACACATTATCATTATTAGATGTTTCTTTTTATCACTAGTAATTTTTTGCCTTGAATGTACTATGTCAGATACTAATATAATATGCGTACTGATTAAAAGCTAATGTAAATTAGTACTAACAACATTTCAGGACAAGGGGAAAAGTTATAACATTAATTCCATTTATTTAGCCCTCATATGTTATTGATGTTGTATATTTGGATTCTGTATATGGTGAACATAGCCAATCATTATTTGAGTCAATATCCATTTAAATTAATCCACATATTTATCATTTTCATTACTTTTTTATTCCTTCCTGTCCTTTAAGTTTTCCTTTAAAATTATTTTTTTTTCCTTACTGAAGAACACCTTTTAGTATTTCTTTTACTGTGAGTCTGCTGGTGACAAATTGTTTTTTGTTTATTGGCAGTGTTTTATTTTGCCTTCATTTTTGAAGGATACTTTTATTGAATATAGAATTCTAAGTTGAAAGTTGTTTTCTATTAGTATTTTGATGATATTTTCTTTTGGTCTGTCTTTTATTGTTTTATTGAGAAGTAAGCTTTATACAATTACCTTTGTAAGAAATCTGCTTTTCTGTCTTCTTTGAAATTTATCTATTTGTCTTTTTAACAGTTGCACATTGATATGCCTAGGTGTAATTTTTCTATGTGTTTATCCTTCTTGGAGTTTATAATGATTTTTAAATTTGTGGCTTAGTCGTTTTTGGGATGTGTGCGTTGTGTGCTTGCGTGTGTGTGCAAACACATGCATTTTTGGAAATTCCCAGCTATTATCTATTTATGCATCTGCCTCATTTTCTCTCTCTTTCTTTTAGGGATAGCCTTATTACCTAGCTCTCCTGTTGGCCTGTTTCTAATGGTTGGTGTTTTTCTCCAGTTTTGCTGATGTCCTATCTCCTTATATCATGATTTTTTATATCACTTGCCAGACAATATATATTAAAATTGTAGAGGTAATAAGATGCTCTGGATAATACCTTCTTCCACAGAAAATTTACCATAGCTTCTAACAGGTGATTAGGCTAGGTCACTAGTAATTCCTGATCACCTTTATCCGGTCATGTATTGAGATTATCTGAAACTGGACTTGAGTCTCTGAAAGACTTCTCTTATTTTATTATATGTTCAAAATGTGAACATATAAACCTTATTTCTAGGATAATTTTAGGACTTAGGACTTTGGGAGGTATGTCAGGCCCCTCCTCTTTGGAAAGACTTGAATTCTAGTATTTGTCCTTAAGTCACTTGAATTTGTCAAAAATTCTCTCCAGCCTCTCTTGCCCAGTATTTGCCTTCAGAATTAGCAAATACCTCTTAGTTATAAACAGTCCCAAATTTCAGACATTATGTCTTGTCTCTATTTTATTCCTGCAGTTTCTCACTGCTGTGGTAACTTTCTTACGCCTTCAAAAAATTAAATGTGTTTAATATTTTCATCCACCTTTTTTAGTTCTCAAAGGAAGTACTAGTCTGTACCACCTATTCTGCCACTGGCACAAGTTTTCAACTCATTGAGATAGCTGTTTCTATTGAAGAAGTATCAAGACCAAAAATATATTTTCTAAATTACCAAAATTACTGACTTCTAAATGAAAATGCTTAGATTTGCAGCATTACTTTATTCCAGTCTTTTGTTGCTAAAAGTCTTAAGGCATTCGCTCATTTGTTAAAACCTTTACAAACTTTGATACATAAGAGAAAATTACCTCTGGTGGTTTCAGATTTTCTTTCGGTAGCTGCCAAATTTTAGCAAATGGAAGGGATTGACTAAAAGCTTCTCCGATGTCTTTTTTAATACTATGATTTTTCCTTTGTATAATTAATAGAAAATGGGGTTGATGAAGACTGGTATAGAGTCCCAAGTTTTGAAAAATTAACGTAGTAGGATTAATGAGCTAGTGATTCTCAGCCTTTATTCTCAAGCACATATTTGGAGAATAGATTGTTACACTCCCAAAGAAAAAAACTGTAAAAGAGCTACTTGACCTTTTGTCCACACAGGATTAATCTCTAGAAGAGAGAAAGACTTTCTTGCATCTCAAGGGGCACTTGTGAATTGATTGAGGAATAAATTATGGAAAACTATGAGTGAATTGGGAGAGCTAAATGTTAAGTAGAACTCAAAGGTTAGTATAGATCGAAGGCATGTGGAATATAGACTTTACTAGGGAAAACACTGTACATTAGCCATATCTCCTCTTTTTTCTTCTTCTTTTTTTTTTTTTTTTTTTTTTTTTTTTTTTTTTTTTTTTTTTTTGAGATAGAGCCTTGATCTGTCACCCAGGCTGGAGTGCACTGCGGCAGTCTTGGCTCACTGCAAGCTCCACCTCCCTGGGTTCAAGCGATTCTCATGCCTCAGCCTCCCAAGTAGCTGGGATTACAGTCATGGACCACCATGCCCGGTGAATTTTTGTATATTTAGGGAAGACGGGATTTCACTATGTTGTCCAGGCTGATCTTGAGCTCCTGGCTTAAGTGAACCACCTACCTGGTCCTCCCAAAGTGCTAGGATTACAGGTGCGAACCACCATGCCAAGCCAACCATTTCTTTCTATGCTAGCACTCTATTATAGTTCATCTGCATTTACAGCAAACTATTTTAAGATATTTTTACTGTTTAAATGTTTTAATAAAAATGCATTTTGTTCTATTTTATTAATTTTAATGTTTTTTTTAATTTAGTGACTGGGTCTCACTCTGTCACCCAGGGTGGAGTGCAGTGGTATGATCATAGCTCACTGTAGACTTCAACTCCTAGGCTCAAGCAACCCTCCTGCCTTACCCTTCCAAGTAGCTCAGACCACAGGTGTGTGCCACTACACCTGGATTTTTTTTTTTTTTTTTTTTTTGGAGAGATGAGACCTTGCTTTGTTACCCAGGCTGGTCTCAAACTCCTGGCTTCAAGCAGTCCTCCCACCTTGGCCTCCCAAAGTGCTAGGATTACAGATGTGAGCCACTGAACCTAGCCAAAAATACATTTTAATTTAATTTTTTAAAATGAATCATACTGCAAATTCAGAAAATATAAGAAAACATATACTCAAACATTTAATTATGCATCAGATAATTCATAGGGGAGAGTAATTTTCTGTTTGTACTGAATGTGGGTAGGGTTTTCTTTAAAAGTCATACTTTATTATATATCAGAAAATTTATGCTGGAGAGAAACTTTATGACTATGATGACTAAGGAATCTTCCACTGAAAAGTTAATGACCTGAACATAGTAAATTCACACACGACAAAAAACAATAATTCAAATCCTGTTATACATTAAAAACAATTCGGAGAACAAAACCTATAAGAACAGTGACTAAAGACACTTCACCTGGAATTTATCAGAACGTTTCCACCAGAAGGAGACAACAAAAGAGCAAATGTGAGAGTAACTTCACACAGAAATCAGTTCTCAGTATTCTTCAGCATTTACACATGCGTAAAAGTGTATTTATTGAAAGTGAAAAAGTCTTTTTCACAGAACTCAGAACCAGTTTTAAGTTACTCATACTACAGAGAAGCCCTGTGACTACTGTACATTATACATTGTATGTGGAAAAATCTTTGTTCATGAATCACACCTTACTGTATACCAGACAAGTAATTGAGAAGAATACATCTTCTAAGAATACATCATTTTATTAAATGCCATAAAATTCAAGTAGAAAAGAAAATCTATTTGATACATTGGAAAAAGTCTTCTTATAGAAGCAGATTTCATAATGAATATAACTCATTTTGTTCACTGATTTAACTTTAAGCCCATGTCTCAAACCAGTGGAGAAAAACAGACCATCCAACACTTGCATGTCCTTTTATTAAAATAAATATTTACATACACACATGCATACATATATAACTTGGCATAAGTGTGACTTTACTTATTTACTTTAGAGACAGGATTTCAATCTGTTGCCCAGGCACCCAGGTGGGAGTCCAGTAGCACAATCCTGGCTCACTGCAGCCTTGACCCCCTGGGCTCAAGTGATCCTCCTGCCTTAGCCTGTTGAGTAGCTGGGACTACCGGCACACACCACAATACCTACTAATTTTTTTAGTTTTTGTAGAGATGGAGCCTTGCTAGTTTCCCAGGTTGGTCTGAAACTCCTGGCCTCAAGCAGTTCTTGTGCCTCAGCCTCCCAATGTGCTGAGATAACAGGCATGAGTTACCACCCCTGGCCTAACTGTAACTTTTACATTTTATGTCTTCTCGATTTTTCTACTTCCATTCAAAGCAACTCCAGCCACTCCAACAGCCTGTCAACAGATAATCAAAGCTAATCCACTTTACATTTTTCTATATATTTACAATCACATACAGCCACATTAATATGTCATCTGTAACATATTAGTGTTTGTGCTGCAATAAACATAAGGATGCAGGTATCCTTTTGATATGCTGGTTTCTTTTCCTTTGAATAAAACCTCATTAGTGAAACTGTAGGATGAAATGGTAATTCAATTTTTAGTTTGCTTTAGAAATCATACTGTTTTCCATAGTGGCTGTATTAATTTACACTCCCACCAACAATGTAAAGAGTTCCTTTTTCTCCACATCCTTGCTGCATCTGCTATTTTTTGTCTTTTTAATAATAGCCATTCTGATTGGGGTAAGATGATACCTTCTTGTGGTTTTGATTTGTATTTCCCTGATGATTAGTGGTGTTGAGCATTTTTAAATATACCTGCTGGCCATTTGCATGTCTTCTTTTGAGAATTATCTATCCATGTCCATTGCCCACTTTTT
>NW_016107913.1:425694-444448 GCF_001604975.1 Cebus imitator | reverse complement strand
TTTTTTTTTGACATGGAGTCTTGCTTTGTCGCCCAGGCTGGAGTGAAGTGGTATGATCTTGGTGCAACCTCCACCTCCCAGGTTCAAGCAATTCTCCTGGCTCAGCCTCCCAAGTAGCTGGAATTACAGGTGCTCACCACCATGCCCAGCTAATTTTTGTATTTTTAGTAGAGACAAGGTTTCACCATGATGTCCAGGCTGGTCTCAAATTCCTGACCTCAGGTAATCCACTTGCCTTGGCCTCCTGAAATTACAGGCATGAGCCACAACACCCGGCCCACTGCCCACTTTTTAATGAGATTATTTGGGGGCAGGGGTTGTTTGCTTATTCTTTTACTGTTGAGCTGTTTCCATTCATTCTATATTCTGGATATTAGTCTCTCGTCAGATAAGTAATTTGCAAATATTTTCTCCAATTCAACTGGTTGTCTCTTTACTCTGTTGATTGGTTCCTTTGCTGTGCAGAAGTTTTTAGTTTCATATAATCACATTTGTCTATTTTTGTTTTGTTGCCTGTCCTTTGAGGTCTTTTTGCCATTAAGTATTTGCCTAGGCCAATGTCCTGAAGTTTTTCACCTTCGTTTTTTCTAGTATTTTATAGTTTCAGTCCTTACATCCCCCCATAAGTCTTTAATCCATTTTGATTTGATATTTGTGTATGGTGAGAGATAGGGTCTAGTTTGATTCTTCTGCATATAGTTATTCAGTTTTTGCAGCACCATTTGTTGAAGGTACTCTCCTTTCCCCCATGTATGTTCTTGGGCGTTTTTGGAAAATCAGTTGGCTGTGACTATGAGGATTTATTTCTGGCTTCTCTATTCTATTCCATTGATCTTTGTGTCTGCTTTTGCATCAATACCATGCTATTTTGGTTACTACAGCATTGTAATATGTTTCGAAGTTAAGTAGTGTGATGCCTCCAGCTTTGCTCTTTTTGCACAAAATTGCTTTGGCTATGTGGGCTCTTTCTTGGTTCCATACAAATTTTAGTAATTTTCCTATTTTGGTGAAAAAAAAACATTAGTATTTTTACAGAAATTGCATTGAATCTGTAGATTGCTTTGGCCAATACAGTCATTTTGACAGTATTAATTCTTCCAGTCCATGAGCATGGAATGTCTATTTGTTTGTGTCCTCTTCAATTTATTTCATCAGTGTCTTGTAGTTTTCCTTGTAGACTCTTTAACCTCATTGGTTAAACTAATCCCTAGGTATTTTATTTTTTGCAGCTATTTTAAATGGGATGGCCTTTTTGATTTATTTCTCATATATCTCATTATTGGTGTATAGAAAGGCTACTGGGTTTTGTATGTTAATTTTGTATCCTGCAACTTTACTAAATTTGCTGATGTGACATAAGAAACTTCTGGTGGCATCTTTAGATTTTTCTAAATATAGGATCATATCATCTGCAAACAAAAAGACAATTTGACTTCCTCATTTCTGTTCAGTGGCAGCAGCTGTAAGCAGGTGGCTCGGGGACACATGTGTCAGCTCTAGGTGGTGGCTGCAGGTGGAGTAGCCAGCAGGGCACTTGTAAATGTGTGGTGGTCCTGTTGCTTGTGGGTATCAGGATCGCTGCCAGTGGCTCGAACTTCAGCTCTATTGGCAGTAGCCAGCCATAGTAGTGGCTGTAGATATGGGATGTCACTAGATCTCTCGAGATATGAAAATGCAGGGATTGCTGGGCTCCAGAACAGGATGCAGTCTGATGATGGCTAGCCTCTCACGACAGCTGCTTAGAACTCAGGAGAATGTATGCAATGTAGCATGGGCTCTCTCTCTGGAGCAATGCCATCACACAGTCCCCAGGCAGCTGTCTGTGTAAGTCTTAGGGCCCACAAGGGTCAAGGGGTTCTCCTGTGGCCAGAATTTCAGGAGTTTGTGGTGGGAGTGTAGTCCAATGCAAGTCTCCCTTTCCCCATAGTGTGGAGCCTCTTTGAGGTTCCCAGCCAACCCTAACCAAGCAGGCTGCCTCTCTTCCCTCTCATTCCTTGCCTTAGGTGTTTCCTGTTACTTCTCTGTTGAATTCCAGTGTACTCTTTTAGATTATCTATTTGAAGTGTTATTACTCACTATTTTGGTTCTTTGTGGAGGAGGCAAGTGCTAGATGCCTCTAGTCAGCCATCTTGAAGCTTTTCTCATAAGAGCACATATTTTACATGGAAATAGTGAAGTGAATTAAGATCACTAATTAGGAATCAGGTACAGTGACTCATGCCTGTACTCCCAATGCTCTGGAAGGCCAAGGTGGGAGGATTGCTTGAGGCCAGGAGTTAAAGAAGACCAGCCTGGACAACATAGGGAGACTCTGCCATCACAAAAATATTTTTTTAAGAATTAGGCAGGTGTGATGGCACACACCTGTAGTCCCAGCTGCTCAGAAGGCTGAGGGGAAAGGACTGCTTGAGCCCAGGAATTCGAGGTTGTGGTGAGCTGTGATCACACCACTGCATTCTAGCCTGGGTGACAGAGTGAGACCCTGTTTTTTTTGTTGTTATTGTTTTTTGTTTTTTTTTTCAATTAGTAATTAGAGTATCTCACTAGAACTGTAACTAGCACAATATTGGAAAATATGGTATATAAAGTACTATGAGAAATACAAGTATTAATATAAACATTGAGAATAAATAAAAGTAGGCTGCAGTAACAGGTTTTAAAATAGGCATTAAATTTTGTGAAAAGTTTGGTACATCTTTTTATTGATAATATATATGATTGCTTAAAATATTGAAAGCATTACAAAGAAATATACAGTAAATGCTATCTTTCTATCACCACTATCTGACAGTTCCCACATTCTTCTGCCAATTATAACCTTTCAAAATATAAGCAGAAAATAGGCATGGGAAGTTGTATAGATATATATTTATACACTTACATCTTTGTTTTTTCACCTAGCATACCTTGGTGACTAGTCTATATTAGTACAAATAAATCTGTGTCACTTAGTGTTATTTGTAGATATACCACATGAATTAATAACGGATGTGCCATCATTTACCCAAGCCCTTACTGATCGCCGTTTATTTTTAGCTAGTATTCTTACATATCAAAGTATACAGTATTTATAGCTGGGATTTTTGCATTGTGAAATTTTAATTTTACACATCAAAGACATTAAAGCACTATTATTTTTCTGGCAGCTGAATAACTGAAAAGGCTAATTATACATATATTTAACTATATTTTAATATGAGTGTGGGAGAGTTTTGTATGTGAGTGCTTTAGAAGCCATTTTTGGTTTATGGTGAGTTGCCTGCTAGTTTTCTTTTCATACTGTTTTACTGTTCTATCTTTTCTTTGTTGATCTCATATATTTAGGAAATAATCCGTTTGTCATGTGCCTTATACATATTTCTTAAGAATCTGTCATTTATCTGTTGATTTTGTTTGTAATATATTTAACTGTGCATTTTTCTTTTAAATTTGTATTTTGACATAACTTCAGTCTTAAATTTACAAGAACATTAAAAAATTCCCATACTTCCTTCACACAGATTCCCCAAATGTTAACATTTTACATCTGCTTCAACTCCCTGACTATTGCATTTACACACATTCACACACACATCACTTTTTTCTGAGCTTTTGAGGGTGAGTTGCAAACATTATTCTCCTTCACGTCAGAATCTTCCTTTTGCATTTTCTAATAACGAAGACATTCTCCTATAAAACCACAGTAAAATTATGAAAGCGGGGATTAACATTGATTTAGTGCTATTACCTAATCGACAGACCTTAGTCAAATTTTGTCTCTTATTCAAATAATACCCTCTATTACTAAAAAAATAATTCTAGATCATGTATTACATTCAGTTAAGGTCATGAAAAGCCACGTAAAATATGAGAAACTATCAGTCAAGAGAATCTTAAGGAGACAGGATGACTAAATATAATATAATATCCTGGATGGGATCCCGGGACACTAGAAAAGGCTATTAAATTTTAAAAGTAAAGGAACATGAATAAAGTATGACCTTTAATTAGTAACAATGTATTAATATTGGTTCATTAATTGTGACAAACACACCATACTAGTGTGAGACATAAATAGGGTAAATGAGGTGTGGCACATAGGAATACTCTGTACTAGAATATTTTTAGAATATTTTAGAAATATTTTAGAATATTTTTAGAAAATTTTTAGAATATTTTGATAAGTCTAGAACTATTCTAAAATAAAGCTTATTTTGAAAATTTCCTGGGGAGATGGGCTGTGGGTCTGGAGAGGTCAAAATGGCTAGAATTTCAGAGCACAGTAAGAGACAAGAGAAAGCTGCATGCATGCATTACACGGGGCTAAAAATGGTTCCCGTTCTGGCCAGTGAAGGTAGACAGTTTCATAATTTGTGCAGCATTAAGGAAAGCACTCAGACAGATTGTGCCTCAGGAGTGGGGGAAATTTAGCCTATGCCAAATGCTGCTCTGTTCTTGCCTGACAAACTTTAGTAGAAAGACCCTAATGGATCAAAATGTTTTCAAGTAACTGAACTGTATTCCAGAACAAATCTCAAAAATATTAATGGGCCAGACATGGTGGTTCATGCCTATGATCCCAGAAATTTTGGAGGCTGAGGCAGGAGGATTGTTTGAGGCCAGGACTTTGAGAACAGGGCTGGGCAACAGAGCAAGATTTCATCTCTTAAAAAAAAATTTTTTTTAATTAGCTGGGCATGGCGGCATGCACTTGTGGTCCTAGCATGCACTTGTGGTCCTAGCTTCTTGGTAGACTGAGGCAGGAGGATCACTTGAGCCCAGGAGTTTGAGGATGCAGTCAGCTATGATCATGCCGCTGCACTCCAGCCAGGGCAACAGAGTGAGATCCTGTCTGAAAATATATATACAATAAAGGAAGCACAAACATATTCAGCATACAAGGTAACATTTACAATGTCTGGCATCCAATTGTAAGTTATTACAAAAGAAGAAATAAGCAATTTGAATATTTATATACCTACTAAAGAAATTGAATTAGTAACCAATAACCTTCTAAAACAGAAATCAGCAGGCCCTGCTATGAACATGTGGAACTAGAAATTTAAAACACAATAGCATTTACATTAGCATTAAAAATGAAATACTTAGGTATAAATATAGCAATATATGGACACAATCTATATGAGGAAAACCATAAAACCTTGATGAAATATATCAGAGAAGAAATAAATAAATGGAAAGATATTCCATGTTTGTAAACAGGAAGAATAAATATTGTCACAATGTCTGTTCTTCCCAACTTGATCTATATACTCAATTCAATCCCAATCAAAATCCCAGCAAGTTATTTTGTGGATATCAACAACTATTTCTTTATGTGGAGAGGCAAAAGACCCATAATAGCCTACACAATATTGAAGGAGAAGAACAAAATCAGAAAAGTGACATTACTCGGCTTCAAGACTTACTATAAAGCTATAGTATATCCAAGTTGTATATACTACTCACCTGTTGGTCACTTACTAGCCATCTCAGCCATGAGAATTTTAAAACACCACACATATATAATATGTGGTGTTTTAAATGTGTATATATATATATATATATATATACACATTTTTAGATGTGTATATATATATATATATATACACATCTACTGCAGGTCTTGAACCATCTTGTGCAAATAAGGGGAGACTACTGTATCATTTTTTCATCTTTTTACTTTCAATATATGTGTGTTCTTAGATACAAGTTATCCTTTTGTAAACAGCAGACAGTTGGACCTTATTTCTTCACCCATCCTGGCAATCAGTATCTTTCTATTGCGGAGTTTATTTCACTACATTTAAAGTACTGATAGGGAAGGACTTGCTCTTGCCACTTGATATTCATTTTCTGTATGCCTTATAGCTTTTTGTCTCTCATCTGCTCCATTACTGCCTTCCTTTGTGTTTAGTTGATTTTTATTCCCATCTAATTTCCTTTTGTGTATATTCTATAGATATTTTCTTTGTAGTTGGCATGGGTTTACATATAACCTAAAATTATAACAAGTAATTTTATAGTGTCACAGCTTAACATCAACTGCATGTAAAAATTCTGCTTCTTTATGGATCTCCACTACTCCATTTTGTGTCATTAATGTCACAAATTACATCTTTATATATAATATATACACTATGTACCCATTAACATAGATTTATATTTTTATGTATTTGTCTTTTAAATTTTATGGAAATTATAAGTAAACAAACAAAATTCCAATTTTGTTCATATATTTACCTTTACTGGAGATCTTTAAATTTTTCATATCACTTCAAGTTACTGTCTAGCATCCATTTATTTCAACTTGAAAGACTCCCACTAACATTTCTTATAGGACAGTTTTTGTCTTCAGATTTCTTTATTTGAAAATGTCTTAATTTCTCCCTCAGTTTTTTTCTTTTTTGAGAAAGTAGTATGGATTTTTATTGTCAAAATGAGAGGTCATAATAGAAGACGCATTAATTGTTCTCATAATTTAGACCCCAGGACCTCTGTATGGAAAGGTCAGCTTCTTATGCAGACAAGATACTAGCCAAAACAGAACATGGGTATTTCAGACAGTGTTCAAGAATATGACTGAACCTGTTCACAGTGAGGAGAAATAAAAAGGCAGTTTCCTTATTTCCTTTCCTCAGTAAGGTTATGTGTTGCATAAAGGGATGAGGCTCATTTTCGTGAAAAATGCTTTCATACAGAAAATTTTTAATTCTTTTACCTCCCCCCGCAGATGTTCCAGGCCCTGATCTGAACAAGGAAATCAAAATAAGGTAACACCACAGGCCTCAAGACTATAACTGTACTTAATATCTTCCTTACTTTAAAAAACTTTAATGTCCATTTACCTATACTAAGTCAGTAGGCTGAATTTTCTCTCTTAGGAAGGTTTTAACCAAATTGGAATTAACCTGACTTTAAAGTGCAAGAAAGGCTCTGCTAGACTAGCGTTTGTTCTGTGGCATAGAAAGAGGAGCATGCCTCCCCCAGCACTGGCCTAACAGGCCCCACATGAAGAACTGGCTGCAGGACAATGATCCATTAGATCTGCTAAAATGCAGGCGGACTCAGCCTAGAAAGAGGGGTCCCTGCCAAATCTGGCTTTTTTCTGTACCCAGGTCCCAAACAGATCTTGGGTCCCCTAACTGACAAGGCTGGAGCATGGCACCAGCCATCAACAGGGCCAGAGTCATCTCAGTGAGTCAGTGAGTACTTCTACACCATGATTTGTCAATGCTCACATAGTGGTAAAGGAATCAAGAAGCCTGGGTTTTGGAAGAGTGCAAACATTCTTTACCTAGTAAGCAGTGATTGAAGTTCTTAGCTAGGGTACAGTATGAAAAGACAGGTAATGAGATCCCCATACACCACTGCTGAGAATATTTAGTCTAAGTTTAAAGCAGTACAAAATGGCTTCTTCTACACAACAAGGGAAAGCTTTGTACTAATGTTTCTCAAAAACCAACTAGGTCTCCAGCTCTAGCCTCAATTTAACAGGTTTTTAATTTTATTTATCTCTTTATTTTTAGTCTGGTTTTGTTGCCCAGGCTGGAGTGCAGTGGCGCGATCTTGGCTCCCTGCAACCTCCGCCTCCCAGGTTTGAGCAATTCTCCTGTCTCAGCCTCCTGAGTATCTGGGACTACAGGTACCAGCCACCATGCCCATCTAATTTTTGTATTTTTAGTAGAGATGGGGTTTCGCCATATTGGTCAGGCTGGTTTCGAATTGCTGACCTTAGGTGATCCACCTGCCTTGGCCTCCCAAAGTGCTGGGATTACAGGAATGAGCCACTGCGCCCAGCCAATTAACAGTTTTTAAAAATACCTTTCCTACGTCAGAGCCAAGGCAAAAGGAGAGTGGGTACAAGAAGCCCTCTTTACCAGAATCCCTGGAAAGAAATAGCTCTAGAAGCCAGTGGATGTGAGCACATTCAAGTCACGGGGTTTGAGATTATGGGTCCATGGTGGCTGTTTCTTCCCTTCCATCACTGGGATGTCCATCTTGGGCAGCTTCAAGGCTGCTAGATCTTCAGCTATTTGGTTGGCCTGGGCACGGATCAGTTCCATTGGGCTTCTGGGCTCCTCAGTAGGTCTGGATGCAAAACTTCTGGAATCATACTTCTGAAGGGATCTCGGTCCAAAGAGGCTCCAGTTATCTGACAAGTTTCTGTCCTTATCCCCACTTCGAGCATCCATGGTGCTAGGATTTGGGCCGGATAAGGCTATGGAAGAACCAGAAGTAAACCAACCTCTGGGCCTCTGTTTAGGGAAAGAGTGAGGAGTGGTGCTTGGGGTAGACTGGGTTGAGGCAGGCTGCGTCTCTTCTTTGTTCTCTCTCCGTCCTGTAGTTTTAGTTTGCCACTCGAAGATATTTGGTCTCCTCAGTGGTGAGGCCCTTGTGGGGTGTGTAGCCAGCATCTCTCAGCCCTGCCTGTCGCCCAAAATGCTGAATTCCTTCTGGGGTCTGTTTTGTGATCAGAGAATTCACGATGACATGGGTAGCTTTGGTATTCACCACTGGGACCTTGTCCACACTGTCACTGGCCGATGACAGGGTCATGGCAGGGGAAAGTAGACTGGCCTCTCCTTCCTCCACCTTGGCGAAGTGCTGATACTCGTGCTCTGGAATCACTGGCTTCCAGGTTATGCAGCCCACAACTAATGGCTGAGGAATCATGGGCACAGGGTCCTCAAGGGCATCATTACAGCTGAATGCCTGGTGGTATATCCCGATGGGCAGGGACATCTTGCCAGCGGCCCACTCGCCTTAAGAGTATAGTGAAATGAGGTGATGATTAAGCTGACACAGATGTTAATGAGGAACATGGTCCAGCTGCTGCAAATTGGCAAAGCTTCCCAGGAAGAGTCCATCTAGAGGTTCTGTTATCCTGCTGCCACGGGGTTGCCTGCAGCCCAGAGTCCAGCACTACAGAGGTTCCAAGAGCCCATGTCTCCCGAGAGGCTGTAGTGCAGTCTGGACCCGAGCCATGGTGACAGCAGCGGCAGCAACGAAGGTTTTCAGGACATACCAGGCAACACTGCCCCTCCGTCAGTTTTTAGAGACCATTTTGCCATAGGTAGGATTCTTAAGTGGCAGGATATTTTTTCCTATTTAAATATATCATGTCACCCTCCAAGGTTTCTGCTGAGAATTTCACTGATAATCCTATTGTGAATCCCTTATACATTACAAGCCACTTTACTCTTACTGCTTTCAAGAGTCTCTCTTTGTCATTCCCTTTTGACAGTTTGATTATAATGTGCTTCTGTGTAGGTTTCTTTTGCTTTATCCTACTTGGAGTTCTTTGAGTTTCTTTGATTTATAGATCCATGTCTTTCCTAAAATTTGGGAAGATTTTTGTAATTATTTTTTCAAATAATCTCTCTCTCTCTTCTCCCTCTGGAACTCCCAAAAAGTGGACCACATGATCCACTTGAAGGTGTCCCATAGTCCTTTAAACTCTGTTCACTTTTAAAATTCATTCTCCTTAGATAATAACTTCAAATGTCATGTCTTCAAGTTCACTGATTCTTTCTTCTGCCTGTTGTAATCTACTGCTGAATTCTTCTGGTAAATTGTCAATTCGGTTACTGTATTTTTTCAGCTCCAAAATCCTTTTGGTTCCTTTTTACAATTTCTTTTTGTTGATATTCTCATTTCATTCACATATCATTTTCTTGATTTCCTTTAGTTCTTTGTGTTTTCCTTTAGCTTTTTGAGCTTAAGACAGTTTTAAAAAATGTTTTGTCTATTTCTTTATACTACTATACCTGAAGCCTGTGTTTGTTCAGAGATTATTTCTGCCATTTTATTTTCTTCCTGTAAGTGGGCCGTATTTTTTTTGTATGCCTTATGATTTTTTGGTGAAAACTGGGCATTTGAAAAAATGTCCACCTGTTCTAGTTTTGCAGACTGGTTGTGTGCCAGTGAAGACCTTTACTAGCAGGGCCTATTCTGAGTGTTATGATCAGCTCAGAATAAAGGTTTACAGATGCCTCAGGTTTTGTCTGAGCATTCATCGTGCGTGCGTGTGTGTGTGTTGCCCTACATATGTAGCTACTTCTAAATGTCCTAATTTCCTACAGTGTCACCCCAATTTCAATTCAGGGCTTTAGATGTTCTATGTTAATTCTTCACATGTAATCTCTTCCCAAGGCAGCTCTGGGTCTGTAATACCACTGTAGCCTGAGACCTGAGAAAACATGACAGTTTTCTCCACCTGAATTCCAAGTCAAACAAAGCAGAGACCAGTCCCTCAGGTAGCCCCAGACAGGTTAGTATGCTGCAAATAAAGTATCTTATGCTCCCTCCATTTTAATGGAGCAAACTGGACAGTGGCTGCTACTTCCTTCAGACTATGATGTATCATGCAACAGAAGAGAGGTTCTGGGCCAGGAGTAAGTGAAAAACACAAGATTTTCTACCATTTTAAATGTGTCTTTCAAAAAAATGGACATTGTGCTTGATTGCTGTAGATTTTAATTATATTCGAGAGGTCCTATAAAGTTATTTTAACGTGTATCTGGTTTGGTTTTGTTTTTGATGTTTCCATGGAGCAAAGAGAGTCTAAAATTTCCTAGCCTGCCATCTTGCTAATATCACTCCACCACAGCCCCATTTATCCCAGTGCTCGCTGATGGTTTCAAATCATTGTGAACACAATCTTCAGGGCTCTATCATGATTTGCCAGCAGGAGTCAAAATGAGATGTGTCAAAATTAGATTCGTGCACAATATTACAATCAATGTACATACACTTATAACTATGTCCACGTGAAAGGACCTATATTCATGTAATTAAAAACTGTATAAAACATTATTAGGATTTTATTTTGCAGAAGCATGGGTCAGCAATTCTGAAACTACTCCCTGTGAATTCTGTGACTGATGAAATAATAAATATAATGTAGATAATGGGAGCCAGGAATCTGTCAATAGAAAAAAGCTACAAATATAGGAAAGTGAGAGCAAATGACAGAATGAAAACAAGGGTGTTAGACTGAAATCAGAGGTCTCACTGGGAACTTGTGGGTATTAATATACATAGATAACTATAGAAATGGATAGAGATGCGTTTGCAGGCATATGTAAGTGCATTTATGAATACACACATGTATGCATATGTCTGCATATGCATACATCTATTTTCTAGCTCTATCCATTGAAAAGACCTAAAATCAATGATACTCCCAGGATCAATGATTAAACGTTGGTTTATTAATACATTTCTCCATTAGAGAAAAGACTCCTTAGAGAAACAGCTAATTCCATGGTTGGAACAGGGAAAACATAAAGTGAGCCTGGAACTTCTTAACATGTCAAAAAGTGAGGAAGTTTTCAAAGAATGATGGGACATGACAAAAGGACCAGAAACAGCTTTAAGGGACCCCTACAGGCCAATAACTGGAACAAGTTTATCATCCTCCCCATTCCCCAAAAAAAGATGGTTAAAGGATTATAACCTAATAAAAAGCCTATGAATTCACAGTGATATAAGAAAGGAAATGAAGAAATATGAGGTGGAGGAGGGAAAGCTCCTCATTTCAGCATAATTCCAACTAATAAATGAAGAAGGAATGAGGGAATTATTCTCCAATGATGGAATCAGAAAAATCACCATTGAACAGCCATCCTAATAATAGATTCAAACAAGAAACAACATGGATACTAAAACTAATGTGTAAAAATTTAAAGAGTCACAGAATATTTATGTCATCTCAAAGTATCTCCCTACAAGGCACTTATTAGTTACAAAGGGTAAGATAGTAATTGTAGAGTGGAGAAATCTGAGAGGCACTAACCTTGATCAAGCAGTCAAAGTTGACAGAGCCAGAATGGGACAATGGACAAGAGCAGTCTCCTGATAGGGTACAATGACAAGAATTCTGCATCACTTTTGTGGTATTCCTAAGGCATAAATAATATAAACTTAATCACGATGAAACATCAGTCATATCCAAATATTAGTCAAATCCAAACAGTCAGTGTTAAGAAATACAAATAAATGATCTGGAAGAACACTAGGAATCTGTGGCTTCTTTTTTTGTTTGTTTTTTTGAGACGGAGTTTCGCTCTTGTTACCCAGGCTGGAGTGCAATGGCGTGATCTTGGCTCACCGCAACCTCCGCCTCCTGGGTTCAGGCAATTCTCCTGCCTCAGCCTCCTGAGTAGCTGGGATTACAGGCACGCGCCACCACGCCCAGCTAATTTTTTGTAGTGTTAGTAGAGACGGGGTTTCACTATGTTGACCAGGATGGTCTTGATCTCTTGACCTCGTGATCCACCCGCCTCGGCCTCCCAAAGTGCTCGGATTACAGGGTGAGCCACCGCGCCCGGCCGTGGCTTCTTCTTTAAAGTTAGATTTGTCAGTGTGTTTATATTGTTTCAGCCACATTCAGCTGGACCGCAGGGGTTCTGGTGCAGAGTAGGCAGAGGTTTTTATTTAACCAGGATTGTCTTTAACCAAAGCCAGAAAACAGCAACAAAGTTAAAGGTGTAAAGTCAGTATAAAGATATGTGTGTATTATGTCTACGCACACATAGATATATGTATATATACACATAGACACACACAAATTGGTAATTAAAGTGTGTATACAAGTGAGTGAGTATAAAGACCAACTATGGAGTTTACGAAGGAAGGAGAGGAAGGCCTAGCTAAGGGGCTAGGGAAAGGAGGTAGGATCAGTGCATTGGAGATGCAGGGGAGAAGTAGAAAGGCTTCTAAAATCTGAGTAGGAATTAACGAAACTAAAAAACAATAGATATAAATATGCACATAAAAAGTTAGGCCTATAACTTCCAACAGTCGTTAAAGTCAGTGAGATTATGAATGATGAGTGGTGCCTATTTTCTTTTCCTTTAAATGTACTTTCTAATTTTTCAATTAGCACATATTCCTCTAGGAACTTAAAGAAACAAACGCTTATTAAAGAAAAGTTTTCAATAGAAATAAATACGAGGCCAGGCACTGCAGCTCACGCCTGTAATCCCAGCACTTTCGGAGAGCAAGGTGGGGGGGATCGCTTGAGTCCAGGAGTTCAAGACCAGCCTAGGTAACACAGCGAAACCCCCATCTCTACAAAAATAAGAAGAAGAAAAAGAGAAAATAAGATAAATAAATGAGGAAGGAGGTATTTTCTTTTTATTTTTTAAATACACAGCATTTTTATTAAATATACTCTGTGAGAAAAAGAACACCCTAAAGTGCCAGGTTTCTTGTAAATCTGATAACTTAGTAAATACAATGGTGAAAAAAAAAATCAGAGGAAACATAATTTAAATAATCTTATAGAAGAGCAAGAATATATATTAATCTTCATATAAGAAAGCAATCATCAAAATATAAAAGGGAAAGACATCTCATTTGTAGAAGAATATATTTCAAAATTCCACCTGTTGATCATTTCATTTAAAAAATGCTAAACACATGGGCAGTCTCACTCTTACCAACATATGTGTTTAAATCAATGGTAGTAGGGGAATTTAGACTACTCATTCACACTGACATAAAGTGACATTTTTGTTGCACAACAGTGTTGCTCACTGGCACTAACAGTGGAAGATGGAGGAAGTAGATTTCTGATTCAATTGTTAGCAGCAGAAATGGACTAATGCTAAAATTTTAGGAAAAAAAACAAATAGGTCCAAGCTGTAGCTACTTCCAAGTAACACAAACATTAACCAAACATTGCCAATTTGTAATGGGCTATGAAAAAAAAACATGAAAATACTCTACAGTGAATATTAGCTTTATGTTACTTTCTATTAAAGATATTTAGTGGGCATATTCTAAATTATATAGGGCATCTATAGAGACCTAAATTAGCAAGTATAATATGAAGCTAACAGGATAGTGTCAACATATCTTGGGATGTTCTAGCCAATGTTTGGCTACAAGTATTTGGAAGGAGTCAAATAACTACATGCACATGCAAAATGAATACTTATAAAAAGAAATCTTAATGTATCAGATATCCACAAACTGAAAAGTGTTACACATGTTTGCAGGGGAAAAATACTGATGGTTGGCTGAATGACCAATTAATTATACATACTACTGATGAAAAGCTGGGTGATTTAGGTGCAAAAAAAGAAAAAATAGATATGTACACATATATCTCTAGTAACATCCTACCAACATATATATGTTACATGTCATAGTTAAAGCTGTACAGCTAGTGCTCAACTTACGACCACGGTCGGGACCGCGGACCGGTCATAACACAATTTGGTCGTAAGTTGAGTAGGCTATATGTGCAGTTGAAATGGTACACGCGGAGATGGTAGTGCTGCCAGAAGCTGGTCCGCACTGTCGTACGCCCAGCTAGGCAAGGTTTGCACTGCCAGATGTGGAGCAGTCGTGGCTAGCGATTGTGGTCGTAAAGTCGAATGGTCATAAGTTACATAGGTGGTAAGTCGATCAATACTAGTATTAACAAACTAGGATATGTAAGGTATCAATGCAGCTAAAATTAAGTTTAAAGTAAAAAGCTGCTGCTACTTAACAAGAGAGTAAACTTTGGGATTTATTCAAGAATTAGTTCTCATATATAAAAAAGTTTGATATTAATAAACAATACTTGTCACCATAAAGTTTTAGACAGTATAGAAACCTACAGAAAAGTGTTTTTGGACCACTTTAAACAGTTGGAGGAAGCAAATAAAACTGGATTATGAGTATGAATACATTTATGATCAAAATTGACACACACAAAAATCAAAACACATTTCACAACAGAACCTGCAAACACTTTTGTATTCATCTTTTTTGAACTATAAAAAAGAATGAATGTCTTGTCTTAATAAGACTTTTAAGCAACAAAATAATTTAATCATGAAGTAGCAGCTTGATTATGAATATATTCTATTATCTGTATCAGCTGGTAAATTAACTGTGATCCAAAAAGGCTGACCAGCTCTAACTAGTATGAACAGGATATTGAATTCATTAATGAATATATAACTATTTTGAGCATACAAATAATCTCTGGTTTTATACCCACTACATTTTAGAATTCTGTAAACTGTGAGGCATAGAATATGTTTAATATGGCAGAAAATCATGTGAAATGATTTTTTATTCTGTTCAGTCCTTTTCCCATTAAGCATGCAAACACCGTCATAACCATCTTTGGTTTCACTTCTATAAGGTCATCAGGTAATGCATATATCCAGGCACTGATCTTTCGAGCAACCGAAATGGCATATTTAGCATTGTTCAGCTTGTCCTCATCAGATAAGTTTTCTCTCTTGATCATTTCTTGACGAATTGCATTTGGTGCAATGGCATCTATTAAATCTAGGACAGGTAAACTTGTGCTTATAGATTTATCCTTGAAGCTGGAAATAGAAGTATTTTTGTTTGCACTTTTAAGAGTCTGATTGACCCATTTAATAATAATTTCATTATTTACTTTTTCACCCTCTCCAAGATCCGATAACACATTCAATGTGTACCTTCTCATCAGCTGCCATACCAATGCAGGGTAAGTGTCGAATTCCCTTCATTTAGGTCCTGCCCAGCAATGCCAACCAAGGAGAATTTGGCCTTGTTCTTCCCAAGTTCCACTGCATAGTTACAGTTATCAATCTTCTTCATGTTCCCTCCAAGGGCAGGATAAGGTTTATTGACATGGCTCCAGTTGACTGGCACTCATATCATCTCATAGAGCTGAAAGTTCACTAAAGCATCTGCAAGGTCACTGTACAAATGATTAACGTATGGGTTGACTCCCAAGGAATTCATCCAGTTCCGAAATGTCCTCTCTTCCTTGCTCTCTCCTTCCAGTAAATTCATATTGATGTCATTATTATTCGGCTTGTGCAGGCATGGGTATGTGTTAAACAGATTAGCCACAAAAGCCAAATTAAGCTTAAGATTGCCTGAAACCACATCTGCAGGAGTAACAAACTGCTTGCAGCCCATTTTATCTGCCTCTTGAAGCATGAGTCCAGCACGCTTCAGGTCATTTTTCTCATTAATTCCTGAAAGGTCAATGGCAATGGCAGGTCCATCTTCCCCACCTTTAGGGGCAATCTGATTAGGCGATGAAAATAGGCTCTCGAATCCTTAATGTCTTGGCTGAAGTTGCTAATGGTATGCCATTCTGCATTGGTCAGATGGTAGTTCACCCATTGCAGCAGCAATTCCTCGGGAGAAAGGTTCATCAGCTCCTCTAGTTCCTCACCTTCATTCAGCAATGCAATCAGAGCTTCATTCCTAGAAATCTCAATATCAGCAAAAAGGCCAACTTTGATGATCTGCCAGAGAAGTCCCAAGACCAAGTGAGGTTTCCCTTCTTTGAGATCTGATCACTGATGTTGACAACTGTACAACCAACGGCCGAGGCAGAATTCAGAGCTAGGTTTAAATTTTCAGAAATGGTGAAAGGCGTGAGCTTTTTCTTATTGATGGCTCTTTCATCAATTGTATCTGGTTCAGATAAGTTGATCATTTTGCAAAGAAGGATGTCATCTGCAAGTGACTTGAAAAGACTATCATCATTGGGATTCATGGGTATAAGATGCTTACAGTCAGGGTCATTCACCAGGGCTTTGTTTATTCAGTTAACAAAAGCCATTTTTTCTTCCTCTGAATATGAATGCTGTGTGCCCACACTGGGAAAAGATGAAGTTCCTCCAATAGCAGTAATCCCTTCCATCTTGTTAATTATCTTTTGGAATGTTTTGCTGATATCTTTCCTTTTTAATTCTTGCATTAGTGACACAAACTCTTCAAAACTGATTTTGCCATCTTTGTTGCTGTCAGCAACTGATAGAATTTTCTCCACAATCTCTCGCACCTTGTAGCCAGGCAGAAGAAGGCTTGCTTCCTTAAACAGGTCTTGAAGTTCATAGTCACTGACATACCCACTATTATCAATATCTATTTTATTAAATGCTTCTTGTAGTTCTTCAAGTTCCTCCCGAGAAATGGTAGTAGTGCTGTTTTCCATCTTTGGACAGAAAAGGCTATCTTCAGGTCTTTGTGTCTGCCGCGGCCGCCGTTCTGCCCTCAAGAGCGCAGCTCCCACTGAAGATCCAGGCCAGGAAGGAGGTATTTTCAGAGTTTTGTGCTAGACTGATAGCAGACTCTCATTCGGGAATAGTTACCTCTTCCGGTAAACTCTCACTGAACAAGGCAGAGAGCAGAACATGAGGAGACAGCAGGCCGGCTGGGAATGTTGCCTCAAATTCCCTCACGTCTCTGGGCCAACGTTGGCCCATGCAGAATCCAGAACGTGCGGTTTCCTCAAGGGTAGGGCCCTGGGCTGAGGCACACTGCATTGCTAAGGGGAAAGGCGCCTTGAACGCCGACGCCACTCCGCCAGGGTATGGAAAGCACTCTTGGCAGAGCCAGAATTCTCAGCGACCTGGAGGCAGGTCTACCGCTTTCTTGGCTCCCAAAGGGGCTGCGGCATTCATTGCCAGTCCCAGCCTCAAACAGCCCACCTCTGGAGAGTGCACTAGCTCCTCGGAGACGCGGGGATTGGAATTCCTTTAAGGGGTTGGGCCCAGCCCCTCAGACCCTTTCCGTGGTCCGCCCCGGGCAACCAGAACTAAATCTCCCGGCGACCCGCGCGCCTGAAGCTGCTTCCGCCCCGACCGGACTTTCCTGCTGCGGATTGGCTGTGGCTGCGCTGGCGCCGACGAACGCTCCCGGTCCCCGAAGAGGCGCCCGGCCCGTTGGTTTGCAAACTGGAACTTGTCCTGCAGGTTTGGCCTAAAGTGGGTGATGGGGGATAGACGTGTCCCGGAGTGGATGTGCGCGTGCGTTGTGGCGATGTGGTGTTGCGTGACTCCGTGTGAGAAAGTGGGACAGGAAAGGGGCCGGGAGCCGTGCCGAGGGACTTGGGACGCGGCCTGTCACCAGGGGCTGGCCCGATTATGTAAAGGGGCGGGGCCTGACCGCCTGCCGGCGGGGTTAGGGGCGACACGACCCTGGTCTTGAGGAGGCATGGGAGGCCCGCAGGGTGGGCCCTGGCACACAGAGAAGGACGGGTGAAGAGGCTGTCTGTCACTTGTGGGTTGGGACTTGCAGATGTGACTTGCAGGTGTTATGACCACTCACCTCCATCGTGAAGAGCGCTAGTCCTTTGGTTCTGTGCTGGCGAGGGTTGATGTTGGGACCTTATGTGATATTGTGCTCGCCTAGAGCCAGAACCGGAGCAAAACTATTTTATAAAATGCAAAACTGTTTTTAGATAAGTTGAAATGGCTGCCCCATTCTCCTTACAATAACTACTGTCCTTGGCCTCTGTAAGTAGAGCTACCAGTTTGTTCCTCAAAACTATGTAAAGCTGCTTACCTTTTCTTATCAGTAACTGCTAAAATCTGTGACTTCTATCACCACCCAGACGATGTGTAAACAAATGTATATCCTGACTTCTGTAAACCACTGAGGTAACAAACAGAATGACAAAAGTCCCCTAGACCTTGGAATTTCCGGAGACCCCCGCCCTTGTCTCCACCCAGGAGGTGAATCACAGACTCCCCTAGCCCTTGGAATGTCCGGAGACCTTATCATCCCCATCCCTGCCCCTCACCCCCACTCCCAAGGTGGTTTTTCGGGTATAAAAAATCATGGCACCCTCCTTTTGCCACCACAGGTTGGAGAGACGTGAGTCCTCTGTGGTCGCCGGCATAATAAATGACCCTGCAACCTGGCATACTTTTGTCTTGTGATAACTTTCTACGCTCCGGTCAAATACAACACTTATCCCTCTGGAATACACGTTGGGATCTGTATGTCTTCTGTTTTTTTTTTTTTTTTT
>NW_016107913.1:420728-425519 GCF_001604975.1 Cebus imitator | reverse complement strand
TAGAGACGGGGTTTCACCATGTTGACCAGGATGGTCTCGATCTCTTGACCTCGTGATCCACCCGCCTCGGCCTCCCAAAGTGCTGGGATTACAGGCTTGAGCCACCGCGCCCGGCCTGTCTTCTGTTTTAAACGTTCTAAGTGTCTTTAACAACTTTAGAAAATGCTCAGGTGTTCCCAGCGTTGTTTTGTTTTGTTTGTTTTTTAATATTGCTGATTTGCTATGCTTTCATTTTTATTACATTTTAAATATTTCTTAAGTATATGCTGCAGAAAACTGTACATATTCAACTCGATGAATTTTTACAAAGCGAATACACCTAGGTAATCAGCACTGAGACTGAGATGGAGGAAGCCATTGCCAGCATTCCAGTTTTCTTGCACCCCTGCACAGTCACTTTCCTGCCAAGAGTGACCACTATTCTAGCATCATGGACTTCCTTTAATTTTGAATTTATCCAAATAGAATCACACCGTGTGTACTTTTTTCTGTCTGGCTTCTTTTTGTTAAGTTTTATGTTTGTGACATTCATATTGTCGCTTGTTATATATTATAGTTCCTCCATTCTTTCTGCTATTCAGTTGTGCGACTATAACAATTCCACTGTAATACACATTGGCACAGGTTTCAGTTTTCATTAATGCTTCTTCTATGAACATTTCGGTAGGTGCCTTTTGGGGTGGATAAATATGCATTTCTCTTGGATTTATACATCGGTGTGAAGTTGCTGGGCCTAGGGAGTAAATATACTGCTCTTGGTACATGTTGCTAAACAGTTTTTCACAGTAGTTGCACTGATGCATTCCCCCCATCAGTGTATGAGTTCCAGTTCCCTCACATCCTCCCTATGTGGTACTTACCATGTTTTCATTTTAGCTCGTCTAGTGGATGTACATTTTCCTGATGTCTAATAAAGTTGAGTACATTTTCTTATGTTTATTGGTCACTTACGTATTCTCTTTTGTGAAGCGTCTTCTCAAATTTTGCCCATTTTTTCTGTTGGGTATATTTTTGTGGTTGATTTCAGAAGATTTACAAATATATGTCCTAGAGACGACTCCTTTGTTGGAGATGTTTATTGTAATAAATATCTCTTTGCAGTCTGTGGGTTGCCTTAGTGGTAACTTTTGATGAACAGAAGCTCTTAATTTTAATATAGTCAATTTTACTAATTTTGTTTTATGGTTAGTGCTTTTTGTGGCCTGTTTAAAAAATCTTCTCCAATTCCAAAGCCATCAATATATACTTTATGTTTTTTTCTAAAATTGTTGTTGTTGTTGTTGTTGAGGTAGAGTCTCACTCTGTCACCCAAACTAGAGTGCAGTGGTGCAATGACAGATCACTGCAGTCTTGAACTCCCAGGATCAAGTGATGCTCTCACCTCAGCCTTCCAAGAAGTTCAGACTATAGGCACGCCCCACCACACCTGGCTATTTTTTTCCCTGTAGAGGTGAGGTTTCCCTATATTGCTCTGGCTGGTCTCCAACTTCTGGGCTCAAGCAATCCTCCCACCTTGGCTTCCCAAAGTTTGGAAATTCGAGGCATGAGCCACCATGCCCAACTAAAAGTTTTAGTATTTTGCCTTTCAACTTCATGTCTGCAACTATCTGGAACTGATTTTTAGATCTTGATTTTTTTTTCCATATGCATAACCAGTTGACCCAGCACTATTTATTGAAAAGATATCCGGCTGGGTGCGGTGGCTCAAGCCTGTAATCCCAGCACTTTGGGAGGCCGAGGCGGGTGGATCACGAGGTCAAGAGATCGAGACCATCCTGGTCAACAAGGTGAAACCTCGTCTCTACTAAAAATACAAAAATTAGCTGGGCATGATGGTGTGTGCCTGTAGTCCCAGCTACTCGGGAGGCTGAGGCAGGAGAATTGCCTGAACCCAGGAGGCGGAGGTTGTGGTGAGCTGAGATCGCGCCATGGCACTCCAGTCTGGGCAACAACAGCGAAACTCCGTTCAAAAAAAAAAAAAAAAGAAAAGAAAAAGAAAAGGTATCCTTTCTCCACTGGACTACTAAAATTATACCTTTGTCATTTGTCAAGTGATTATGTATGTATGACTCTATTTCTGTAGTCTCTATTTGATATGAATTGATCTAGCTGATCTGTTAATCAATTTTTCTGTCCTTATGCCAAAATCGTTGTACCTTAATAACAGTAACTTTATAATAGGTGTCCATGTTCAGTAATGTGAATTCTTTAACTTTGTTCTCCTTCTTTGAGATTACCTTGACTATTGGCCCTTTGCACTTCTATATGAATTTTAGAACCATTTTGACAATTTCCTTTTAAAATTACTAGATTTTTTTTAAAAATTAGGATTGTGTTGAATCTATAATGCTTTGGAGAGAATAGGCATCTTCTAATTTATGAATATGGTGTATCTATAACTCCGTATATTTTTTCAGTAATATTGTGCAGTTTTAAATCTAGAGGTCTTAAACATCTTTTGGTTGATTTATTCCTATGTTATCTCTTTGTATTTTATTGAAAGTAGCATCATTTAAAAGTTTTCATTTTCTGTTTGGTTGTTCTTGATTTATAGAAATCAAACTGACTCTTTTTAAGTTGGCCTGTATCCAGCAACCCTGATTTTAAAAAAATCACTCAATTCCGGTAGTCTATCTGTAGATTCTTTCTACTTTTTTTATATGCATGTTATCTGTGAATTATTTCAAATTATGCAGATTTGTTCGTGAGAGAGATTGGTCTGTAATTTTCCGTTCTTCCTTGTGGAGTTTTTATATCAAGGTTATGCTGACTTTACAAAAAACAGTGTTTAAAATTGGTGTCATTTCTTCCTTAAGTGTTTGGGGGACATCATTGGTGACGTCATCTGGGCCTTCATTTCCTTGTCTGACTTTTTATTTTATTTTACCTTCACTGTGGTGCTGATATGGGAATTTTTAATGACAGATTTTCTTTCAATACACAATAGACTATTTATATTTTCTACTTATGTCAGCTTTGGTGAGTTATGTTTATTGAGAAACTTGAACATTTTACCTAATTTTTACATTTATTATATTAAAGTTCATAATATTCTCTTATTTTCTTTTTCATATTTGTAGGATCTATAGGCGCACCTTTCTAATTCCTGCTATATTCTATATGGTTTTTTGTTGTTGTTACTGATTGGCCTTATTGGTGGTTTGTCAGTGTTATTTAATATGTAAGAGGAGCAGCTTTTGCTTTTATTGATTTTTCTCTCTTTTGTCCTTGCTTTCTGTTTCACTAATATCTTCCTTTATCTTTTTTTTATTGGGTTTGATTTGCTGTTCTGGCGTCTTGAGATGGAAGCTTGAACACTTAATTTTCAGCCTTTCTTTTCTATAGGAAAGCTATAAATTTTCTTTAGGCTGCTTTTCTTTAAGGGTATAGGTTTTTCTCTGTGTACTGCTTTCAGCACACCCACAAGTTTTAATGTCACATATCATCATTTTTCAATTCATAATGTATTCTAATTTCTATTTTGATTTCTTCTTTGATGCTGGGATATTTTCTTTTTTTTCCCGTTTATTTATTTATTTACTTTAGGCCCTGGGGTACATGTGCAGATCATGCAGGATTGCTGCATAGCAAGGTGGTTTGCTGCCTCTATCCCCCCATCACCTATATCTGGCATTTCTCCCCATGTTATTCCTCCCCAACCTCCCCGCTGCCTGCTGTTCCTCCCCTAGCCCCCCCCAACAGACCCCAGGGTGTGATGCTCCCCTCCCTGTTTCCATGTGTTCTCACTGCTCAACACATGTCTATGAGTGAGAACATGTGGTATTTGATTTTCTGTTCTTGTGTTAGTTTGCTGAGAACAATGGTTTCCAGGTTCATCCATGCATGTCCCTACAAAGAATACGAACTCATCATTTTTTACGGCTGCATAATATTCCATGATGTATATATGCCACGTTTTCCCTGTCTAGTCTATCATCAATGGGCATTTGGGTTGGCTCCAGGTCTTTGCTATTGTAAACTGTGCTGCAGTGAACATACGTGTGCATGTGTCTTTATAATAGAATGATTTATAATCTTTTGGGTATATACCCAGTAATGAGATTGCTGGGTCAAATGGAATTTCTATTTCTAGGTCCTTGAGGAATAGCCACACTGTCTTCCACAATGGCTGAACTAATTTACACTCTCACCAACAGTGTAAAAGTGTTGCTATTTCTCCACATCCTCTCCAGCATCTGTTGTCTCCAGATTTTTTAATGATCGCCATTCTAACTGGCTTGAGATGCTATCTCAATGTGGCTTTGACTTGCATTTCTCTAATGACCAGTGATGATGAGCATTTTTTCATGTGTTTGTTGGCCTTATATATGTCTTCTTTTAAAAAGTGTCTGTTCATATCCTTCACCCACTTTTGAATGGGTTTGTTTTTTTTCTTGTAACTCTGTTTCAGTTCTTTGTAGATTCTGGATATTACCCTTTGTCAGATGGGCAGATTGCAAAATTTTTTGCCCATTCTTTTGGTTGCCAGTTCGCTCTAATGATTGGTTTTCTGCTGTACAGAAGCTCTGGAGTTTAATTAGATCCCATTTGTCTATTTTGGCTTTTGTTGCCAATGCTTTTGGTGTTTTAGTCATGAAGTCGTTGCCTAGATGCATGGATATTTTCTATGTATACTGTTCAATTTCCAGGCAGCTGAGGAAATTGCATTTCTGGTGGCTTTTTGCTAATGACTTTTAGCTTAGTTCCATATGGTCTGTAATATATTCTGAATGATTTTCTTATTGAAAGTTTTTTTTTTTTTTTTTTTTTTTGAGACGGTGTTTCGCTCTT
>NW_016107913.1:413228-420668 GCF_001604975.1 Cebus imitator | reverse complement strand
CTCACCGCAACCTCCGCCTCCTGGGTTCAGGCAATTCTCCTGCCTCAGCCTCCTGAGTAGCTGGGATTACAGGCACGCGCCACCATGCCCAGCTGATTTTTGTATTTTTAGTAGAGACGAGGTTTCACCATGTTGACCAGGATGGTCTCGATCTCTTGACCTCGTGATCCACCCGCCTCGGCCTCCCAAAGTGCTGGGATTACAGGCGTGAGCCACCGCGCCCGGCTCTTATTGAAAGTTTTAAGCCTTTCTTTATAGCCCAGGAGATGGCCAATTTAGGTAAATACTTCAATTGCACTTGAAAAGATTGTGAATCCTGTCATTTGACTTTAGTGTTCTACATGTGTCTGTTTAACCTTTAGTCTTTACTGATTTTTTTTACTTAAATTTGCTATGCAGTTGTGCCAAATTTCTGTCTTTGCATTTTGTCTATTTTTTCTTTCACTTATGCCAATTTTTATATTATATATATTGAAGTTACATGACTGAATACATGCAGATTTGTGGTGTTCCTGTTGAGTTGACATCCTTACTATTATAAAATATTCCTATTTAAGGCAACAGTAATTAGTAAACATGAGTCTATTTTGTCTGATATTACTGTAGTTAAACCTGCTGGGTTTGGGTTGGTATTTACATACTGTGGCTTTTTCTATCCTTTGATTTTCAGTCTTTCTCTATCCTTATATTTTAAGGGTGTCTTTTGTAAACAGCATTTGGTTGAGTTTTGTTTTTAAGGATAGTCTGGCAATTTTAGCCTTTTGTTATATTATCCACTTTACATTAAATAAAATTATTTACATTGTTAGGGATAGGTCTATTCTATCATTATGTGTTTTCTGTTTAGTGTGTCTGTGTTCTCCTTTTATTTGCCCAGTTTTCAGCCAAGAATGCAGATAGAGCACATTCCCTCAAGGGAAACAAGAAAACCTTCATTTACAAAATCATTGCTTAATAAACCTCAGACGAATTGCCATACAGGTATGCACATAAGAAAGCTTTGATCTCTTCCACTGAGTTTTTTAATTTGATGTGATAGGATACCCAGATAATAAGTTTTATCTGCGAAGACCTTGAGAAATCTGGGAAATTTTAAATGTCTAAAATATAAAGTATAATAATGGTTAATTCAGTTATGACCATAAGGCATACCACTTATCTTGTATATACCAAGCAATAAAAAACTTAATATTTATCTTGACAAAAAAAAAATGCTTGTGATCTCATATTCTGACTTAGGGATGAAACTGAGTCCCCATGAAATTATTATGTCATGTGCAAATTGTACTTTAAAGGTAGAAATATAATTTAAGACAAGATGGATGGAGGCCATGGGTTTGTGGTTTCTTTCCTTGAAACTGTGTGTTTTTTGCTGTTTCATCTGCTAGGGAAACCTCATTTCACCATATTTGTTCACTCCCAGCCCTTCCATCTGGAAAGGCTTGTTTTGACAGTGATACGGAGGGAGAGGTCCTTGCTCTGATCCCCCCAACACTCCTGCCTCTAGCCTCAGCCTACGTCTATCCCTTTCCTTTTTTTTTTTTTCTTTTGTATTATTATTTTTTTAAGACAAGATTTCACCATGTTGGTCAGGCTGGTCTTGAACTCCCGACCTCAGGTGATCCGTCTGCCTTGGCCTCCAAAGTGCTTGGATTATACGCGTGAGCCACCGCACCTATCCCTTTCTATAAGGCCTTTTTCCATCTCTCTCTCCGTCATGAAAACTTGTCTTTTATTTCACTTGATAACGTATATGTTGGCTTTTTTCAGGGATTGATGGCATTCAAGGATGTGGCCGTGGACTTCTCTCGGGAGAAATGGGACTTCCTGGATGCTACTCAGAGGCACTTGTACAGATGTGTGATGCTGGAGAACTACAGCAATCTGGTCTCAGTCAGTAAGGATACTTACTTGCAGATGATTCAGTATCCACCCTTCAGAAGTTCTGCCTTCATCCTTGTGAATTTGGGGGTTGTCTGAATTTCTGCTTCCCACTACTGAAGGAAGTCTGTACTTGGTGGTTGTGGAAAAGGCATCTCTGTTGCACACATTCCTTAGAAGACTTGCATACTTCCCTCTTGTTATTCTCATGATCGTCTCTTTTCTTTTTGAGATGGGGTCTCGCTCTGTCACCCAGACTGGAGTGCAGCAACATGATCTCAGCTCACTCACCACAGACTCCAACCTCCTGGGCTCAAGTGATCCTCCCACCTCAGCCTCCTGAGTAGCTGGGACCACGTACTAATTTTTGTATTTTTTGTGGAGACAGAGTTTCACCATGTTGCCCAGGCTGCTCTCAAATTCCTGGGCTCAAGCGACCTTACCACCTCGGCCTCCCAAAACCCTGGAATTTCTTACAGGCATGAGCCACTGTGCCCAGCCAGTCTCTCTTCTCTGGTGACCAAAAGCTGGCTTTGAATTCTGCCACCCTCCAGCTTGATCCTGTTTCATTTCTTCTTTTGCATGTAGGACTTTCCATTTTAAAGCCAGATGTGATCTCCTTATTGGAAGAGGAAAACCAGCCTTGGCTGGTGAACAGGGGCATGACAGCAGGACCTTGCCCAGGTGAGTGGGAGCTTAGGAGCAGAGGGGAGGCTCGGCAGCCAGCTGGCTTCGCAGCAGCATCTTGGATATTTTTGCTGGGAACTACTGCTCCCAGGATGAGGCCTGAAGAGGGAGAGAAGGAAGGCCTGAGACCCAGGGAGAAAAATAACTTCTCTCTCTCCCCTCTTAGTGAGGTAGGTAGGAATCCTCCTTCCCCATGCTCATCCTCTTTACCTACACATTAAGTCTAATTCTTTCCCTGCTTATCCTTGTCATTTAGACCTGTGTAAATATTGTCACTTATAAAATATATTTTGGAAAAACATGAATTGAATACTTAATATTTAGTAAATTATTCCCTTTTTAAAATTTATTTTCTTTATTCAGTAATTGATGCTTTATTCATTTACTCTTTATCCAAAATGCGTTGATGTTTAATTTTTATTTTTATTTTGTGAGACGGAGCTCCACTCGTGTTGCCCAGGCTGTGTTGCAGTGCAACGGCATGGACTCAGCTCACTGCAACCTCTGCCTCCCAGGTTCAAGTGATTCTTCTGCTTCAGCCTCCAAAATAGCTGAGACTACAGGTGTGCACCACCACTAATCTTTGTGTTTTTAGTAGAGACGGGATTTCACCGTGTTGACCAGGCTGGTTGTGAACTCTTGACCTCAAGTGATCTACCCACCTCAGCCTCCCAAAGTGCTGGGATTACAGGCGTGAGCCACCGCACCTGGCCGATGTTTAATTTATTTAAGACTCACATCAGTCTTACATAAATTTAGGGGAAATAAAGTGAATAAACTATTAAGAAATGTACCATCTGATTAGAAAGCTAGAATAGATTCATAAGCGGTTCCCATAAAGTAGACTATACCACAGAAGATAGTCCAGTAGGCTGCTTAGATGAAAGTCAAGACTCAAGATACGAATGTGGAAGCAATTAGGAAAGGGATTTCTTTGTGCATTGAGGTGGAAGGCGCATCAGCGGGAAGACTGGGGGTGAATTATGAGGTTGACCTCAGGGAAGAGAGAGCCTGGCCAGCAAGAAGCAGCACCCTTGTTAGGTAGTCATTGGTGAGTTTTCTCTTTTGAGCAGAAGTCAGATGGAAATGCCATCCAATGAAGAATGCTTTTTTCCTTTGAAATTTGACAAAGATGATCCATTTCATGTTTTTTGTAAAAAAAAAAAAAAAAGTTTCAAAGTTCCAGAAATAACATTCATGTTTTAAGAACATTGTTCTAAACATTGAATTTATAGTTTTTATCTTCTTTCATAGAGCACTGCCATATCTTTTTTATTTTCATGTAGATTCAATTATGTATTATCATAGCCCCTTAAGATAGATTTATAATTTCTTGTTAATAAAGTTTTACTATGATATGCACACATCTTTTATTTGCATGGATCTTTTCATATTATTTTATAATCCTAGGTTGGGTTCGCTGAGAAATAGGTGAAGAAATGAATGGAGATTTGCATCCAGGAAGTTTAGTGGGTGGCGCTGCTAGTGTCTAACCTGTAGAGGACTGAGGAAGGACAGTTTGGACTGCCCTGAGTTACAGCAGAGGCTCTGGCTGATTGTGCAAGGAGTTCCAGAGCTGGGATAGCTCTTTAATGCCTCAAAATAAGGGAGGGGAGTCAGGCCTTCGTACCTCACCCTGAGCAGCCACTGGAGGGGCTGTTCTTGGGAGGGGTGTAACCTCAAGTGAGGTAGCTCCTTATGTCAAGGACAAGGCCTGGATGCAAACTCAGCTATGAGTTGTTGGCTGTCAACACCCAAGACAGCTGGGGAATGCCTGGCTTCACCCAAGAAAGATTTGCTTTAAGATACCGGACTCCTGGGTCCAAGGGTTAAAAAGCTCTTTCAAACTTTGTTCTTAACAATGTATAAGGTAAGTACCTTCTGCACATGTCAGACCAGTAGTTTGTCAGTTCAGTGAAGTCATTTGAAGCCAGGTGTGGTGGCAGGCAAATATAGTCCCAACTATTTGGGAAGCTGAGGTGGGATGATTGCTTGAGCCCAGGAGTTTGAGGCCAACCTGGGCAACATAGTAAGACTCCACCCCTAAAAGAGAGGCAAATAGGTACGCAAACAGACAGTCATTTGAAGTGAAGAATCACTAAAAATGTTAGCTGTGAAATAAAAAATGTTAGCTATTTAGTTAGAATCATAAATAATGTTAGTAGGGATGGGGCAGAGGGGCATCCATCCAGCTGACTGGTGTGTTCTGTGGGCGGATGGGGCTGGAGAGGACCCAAATATGGCTCCCTTTGTCATTCGGCAGAGGGGCCAGACTGCTGTGTACCAGACAGCTTTGCATCACCAGCCTCTGCTGCTGGGTCAGCCCCCAGCACCATGACCACAGCTCTGCATACAGGGAGTGCTGGGACCAGTGCCCTAGCAGTCACCCTGGTCCTGAGCCAACAAGGGCCCTGGGGAGGAATCGGAACTCAGACAGTGAAGAAGGTGTTGGCCAGGAGGGAACCGGGGCGGGTGCCGGGTCCTGTCTATGCTGCGATCTGAGATTCTGAGAGGTGGGTTAGGGGTAAGGGGGTAGAGGTGGGCCACATGGGGTGAGGGGAGTTCAGCAGAGATGGGGAGGACAGGACAGTGTGGGAAAGAGCAGAGGGTCCTCCCCAGCCTCAGTCCGTCTCCTGGTGCAGTCCTCATCTCACTCTTAGACTCCGGAAGTCTCCCTTCAGCAAACACCAGGCCCCCGACTCCCAGGGCACTTCCCAGACAGCCAGTGCCGCATCCAGGCAGCGCCTGCTCTGCCCTTGAGGTCTGTGCCTGGCAGAAGGGCGGCTCACCCTCGGCCCCTCTCTGCCTGGGTCCCAGCTCTCCCTGGCCCTGGGACCAGCAGACACACCCACCCTGCGCCTGACAGGCTGGCCATGCTTGTGCCCATTGGTGATGGTGGGTTGGAAGGGAACTTTTTCAGATACCAATGTAAATCTGCGTCTGCATCAATTCCACACAAGAGTTCAGTCATCATATGGGAAGGGAATCATAGCTGTGGGGGGCTCCATGCAGGACCCCGAGGGCCCCTAAGGCCAGTCCCTGTCCACAGCAAGGAGCATCTGCTTCCACCATTTGGACAAGACTCTTTTCTGCCCAGAAACCGGCAGAGGGACTTCCCCTGCTCCCCACCCACTGTCGTACCCCAAACACACCCATGTGGATGGACACCTCGACATCTCCCCTCAGCCCAGGGCCCGAGCTCTTCCTAATGAGGGTTAAGCAGGAGCGGCCGCCTCTCCCTGTGTCCATGCTGCAGGCAGCTGCCTTCTCAGCTCCCACCGGGCAGAACAAGAGCCAGCCAGCTCTCTCCATCCCAGGATTTCCCAGGGATGCTGATAACTGAAGCAGGTGGGGCCTTGTGAGTGGGTGGTGGGAGGGATCAGGGCTTCCTGAGCATCTGTCAGTCCCTGGAGCATCTGAAGGGGCAGCCTACACCTGGAGGAACAAGTGGGGCTGGCCCCCGTGGGTCCCCAGTGCCTGGCATCTCCCAGTCCCTCTGCTGTCCCTCACAGACCCCCTCCACTGAGCAGCACAGCCCTGAGGACAAAGGCAGCAGCCGGAGAGCATTCCCACCACAACGATATTTATTCATATTTACACACGAGACCCCCAAGGCGTTGCTCCCTACCCCCCTCCACCCCCCCCGCCCTCCCTTCCTGTTCAGCCACCATCTCCCTCCCCTCCCTCCCCCACCCTCCAAAGCTAAGGCCCAGCAACCTCAGCGCTGGGGGAGAAGCTTTTGTCTGCTTTGGGGCATTGGATGTCAGAGCCCCACCTCGGGGATTGGCACCGGAGAGCCTGCCCTGTCCCCCTACTGGCTACAAGCACATTTCTTCTTCTTCCTGGAGACCAAAGGGGTCACCCTTTCTCTTTTGAGGCTGTGAGGGGCCACTCAGCCCACAAGCCAGGGATTGTGCCCCAGAGACTCTGAGCCCAGGCCCTAGGTGGGGCATCTGTTCAGCAGGGGATGGACCTCCGAAGAGAGCTCGCTTCTTGGACTTGGTGGCAGGAGCGGATGCTGGGCTGAGGCCTCCTCTCTGAGCAGAGGGAGACTGAGGAGCTCCCTGGGGTCCCTGTCCTTCTGGGCTGAGAAGGCCTGAGGCAGGGACAGGGCTCTGGGGCAGCCTCCAGGGCAGCAGCATGTGCTGGGAACCCAAGAGGAAGGCCAGGCTGGGGAGCTCCTCCTCCTCCTCACTTGACCCCTGAGCCAGCCCACGTGACTCCCTGACAGGACACCCTCCAGGGAGACCCAAGGTGTCCTTGGTCCCCAGACCAGGGCAGGTGGGTCTGTGGTCCTGGGAAGGGGAGTTTGGTGGGGCAGCCCTCAGCCTGTGGGAATCCAAACTCTCCAAAAGCATAACAGGGTTTTTAGACCTGGCCATGCCAGTACAGGCTCTGCCTCGTCCCTGAGGGTCCCAGGCAGCCGTCTGGGGTGGGCAGGATTCCATGCTGACCCCTTGCTGGGGGTCAGGGACATCTCTCTCTGCTCCTTGGCCCGCTGCAGACTCAGAAGATGTTGAGTCCAACTGGGCGGTGCCATGACTAGGGTCTGCCCTCGCACACCGTTCCTCTTTCAAGGATAGGCAGCGCTTCTCCGCTACCTGCGGGAGGAAAGGGGGCACTGACTGGCGCTGCCCCAAGTGTGAGCAGGGCCCAGGGTGGCAGAGACCAGGGCACTTGGGCGGCAGGCAGGGAAGCCTGAGGCAGCTGGGCTTCCTGTCAAAGAGAGGGTGTGGCTCTGCCGGGCATCCCGCTGGGCCTCACTGCAGTTGGCATCCTGACTCCCCTCCTGGCTTCTCTCCATCCTGCTCCATCTGAACCTGCACCTCCCCACCTCGGAGTGGCTCCCCAAGAAGCCGAGCATCCCCGCAG
>NW_016107913.1:409593-411073 GCF_001604975.1 Cebus imitator | reverse complement strand
GTGTCCTGGACGCAGGTCTCCCCTGACCCAAGGCAGGTTTCTCCAATCCTGGCCAGGCCGGGATGGGTGAAAACCGACTTCTGGTCACTGCTGTGAGGAGAGTGCACCCCGCTCTGTCTATAGTCTCCAGCGCCACTTCTCCCCATCCCCACAGCTGGTGGTGACCACCTTTGGGCTGGGATGCTGGCAGTGCAGAGCTTCCCACGAGGGCAGGATAGAGACCCCAGAGCGCTCTAGGAGGGAGGAACAGCTTCCTGAGGGAGCCAGGGGCCCAGGAGGGCCTGTTTGTCCACACCCTCCTCATGCTCCACACTGAGAAGCCACCATGGCCACCAGGCCTGTGTCACCTTCTCTTACCCTGCCATGGGGGCTCTGCCCCTGCACCCCAGACTCACTTTCCTGCCATTTCGTAGTAGATCATCCGATCAAAGTTGCTCGTGTGCTGCCATTCCTGCACGGCCCGCCACAGTCCCTCCTCCAGGGTCATGCTGGGCTTCCGCCGGGCCAGGGATCTGAGAACTGGGCTGTAAGGCGGTGCAGTCAGTCCGAGTCCATAAGCCCACCCTCCGTCCCAAACCGACCTGGTCCCAACACCCAGCCCCTGTCCTCTCCACATCTGTCCTGCCATCTGTCCCTGTGCTGTTCTTCCCCACATGGGCAGGGCATGCCCCCAAGATCAATCATCAACCCAAGCCAACAGGACTACCCCTGGAGTGCTCAGTGTTACAAGTGAACTCAGTACTACGGGTGGCACGTGTGTGTCCCCAGCATTCCTGTGCTGAAGCCCTCAGCCCCGGTGTGTTGGTTCTTGGAGTCAATCAGGGTTAGAGCAGTTCATGACGGTGGATTCCCGTCATGGCATCTGAACCCTGAAAAGGGCAGGAGGAGACACCAGGGCTGTCCCTCTCAGCCTGGGACTTCCAGCCTCTGGAACTGGGAGACGTGACTGTGTCCTGATAAAGCACCCAGTCTATAGGATTTGTTATGGCAGAGCCCGAGTTGACTGAGACAGCGCACACAGAATGACCGGGGAGCAAGGGTTAATGTGCAGGTTCCAGGGCCCCAGGACTGAGCATTTCACCAGCTTCCTGGGGACTCGGGAGCAAGGCAACCGCTGGGGACGCAGCCTCAGGGTCCTGGGGAGGAGCGGAAACCAGAAGCAAAGCAGAGCGGCATCCAAGCCCACTGGATGCGGAGCCTGTGAGCCTGGGGCGGCTCCACTCCGAGAATCAGGGCCTCCAGTGCACCCGGACTCAGCTCCAAGGGAGAAGGCAACCAGTCCCAGGATGCAGGGGCAGCAAGATATTTTGGGACAAAGATGGGGCCTCTTTACACCTACACCCTGGACAGGGCACTTGCCTAGGGGAGTGGCCAGGGTGTTGCCTGGTGGATGTGCTCAAGCTCCCGTGGAGTACGGGTTTGCTCATCAGCGGGGGACACAGGGTCACAGAGGCACCGCAGGATGGAGAGAGGCAGGACT
>NW_016107913.1:399551-407653 GCF_001604975.1 Cebus imitator | reverse complement strand
CATGGGTCAGGGATGAATCTCTCGCCGGCTTGGTGTCCCTCAGCATGCTCAGCAGCAGGTGAGGGGCCTCCCCTAGGGCAGTGCTCTGCACTCAGAAGGCCTCCAGGAAGCCAGAAGATTCCTAATATTATGGTCCCATTTCCTCTTCAGTCTTCCTTTTCCTTAAGCTCTCGTACACCCCTTTCTTTCCTAGCTCAGCACAACAAAAGAAAACCACTGAATAGACCGGGCATGGTGGTTCACGCCTGTGATGCCAGCACTTTGGGCGGCAGAGGCTGGCGGATCACCCGAGGTCAGGAGTTCAAGACCAGCTTGGTCAATGTGGTGAAACCATGTCTCTACTAAAATGCATAAGCTGAATGTGGTGGCGCACACCTGTAATCCCAGCTACTCAGGAGGCTGAGGCAGGAGAATTCCTTGAACCCAGGAGGCAGAGACAGCAGTGAGCCAAGATTGCACCACTGCGTTCTAGCCTAGGTGACAGCAACGCTCTGTCTCAAAAGAAAGAAAGAAAGAGAAAAAGAGAAAGAGAGAAAGAAAAGAAAGAAAGGAAAGAAAGAGAAAATAAAGAAAGAAAAAGAAATGATGGAGGATGGAAGGAAGGAAGGAAGGAAGGAAACCACTGGATGGAAATCTCTCGCAAGCCAGCACCCTGTGAACCCTGAAGATAACCCAGACACGTCACGCCCAGCATGCAGCTGATTGTCATCGCACCATGCACAGCTAGCGCTAAACAAGGGTCAGAGTCAGGCAACACTTTCCTCAGTACTCAGAGGTCTTAGCTGCCACTCAGGAAGCTCTATTCCCAGGGAGCAGGTCTGAGAAGCAGTGGTGAAGTTCCCTGAGGTACTGTCATTGCTCAGCCAGCAACAGCGGCACATGATTAGAGCACAGTCAGCCAGCGGTAAGCAGTGGGGCTGTCAGGGGATGTGTCCGGGGATTTTCACAGCTGCTGGTCATGTTACAGTAGGTCGTGGGACAATGAGCCCATCTCTGGTCCTTTTCCTTTGAGCTCCCAGTAACTGAATATAGTGACCAACTAAGAACCAGAGGTTCTTGGGCCACAGGCCAGGTGGGGCATAGTTGTCTGGAGCTCATCCCTGTTCACTAGGACCGCATGCAGTCTCCAATCAAGGGGAATAGGGATACAGCACATGCACCTCATCAGTCAGGACACACACCCTAACTTGAATAATAATAATAAGAGGACCATCTTCCTATTTGTGCGCTACTCTCCTTCCTCTACTGAAAAGGAAACCATCTTTCCAGACCCTTCCACTGAGAACCCGCAAGAGTCCACACCTGTCCCCTGTTCACGAGGTAGTGGACATGGAATAGAAGCAAATCCTTCATCTCCACAGTAACACAAAGTGCAGAGGACAGGCCATGAGCTAGTAGACAAGAGGAAGTGGGTCTGAAGACCTGAGCTTCCACAAAACGACGAACAATTCAGAACAACCTGGGAAGCCCAGGCCGTGTTGCCTGAACTTCCCCAACTGCCCCCACCCCTGTCAAATCAGAGTCAACAGCCACCTGAACTGACGGAGAAGCCACCTCTGGGGAGGGAGCTGAGAGGCTGTGGCAGTTACAGTATCCCCCAGCCTCGCCCACCCAGAGGCTGTCACTGCATGCTCTGTCACAGCCAACCCACCCAACAGTTTTCTGGCTGAGACCACTTCTCCCCACTCCTCCCTAACATCTAGAAAAGTCCAGTCCAAATCCCTCTGAACACTATGGAAGGACACCTTCCAGGAGCCTGAAGACACAAAACAGGGCTCAGACTTGCCTGTCATCCTCTCTGGGCCACAAGCACAACACGATCGCACCACTCCCTACACAGTGACATGACCTGTCCCCCTCTAGAAAGAATCAATACATCCTTTCCACTACATGGTGTATTCCCCCAGGCACCTTGGTCCAACCTCTAAGGAGCCATCCCCCATAACCACAGACTCAGGGTGCCATGGCCCTCCCCAGGTGTGATGTCTTTGGGGACATCCAGTGCTCCCTCCCTCCTCAACATCAGCCCTATCAACTGTCCCCTGGGGCAGTGTGAAATTTGAATTCCCAAGGATTTGAAACACGGCAGAGACTTGGATAATGCCCCTGTCTCTACAGACTCACCTCCATTTGAAGCCATTTCCTCAGGCTGGCTGCTGATCACCACTGTCTGGAAGTTTCCCCATGAGAAAAGTCAAGGACAGGACCCAGAGAGTGACCTGCCTCAACAGATTCTCCTGAGTTCAGGTGGATCAGGGAAAATTTGAAAGTAAATAAGTTTAGAACATAGGACCCCAGACATTCTGCAGAGGGGGAGGGGCGCTGCAGCAGGTACTGGTAGGGGTGGGGGACATTCTGTGAAGGGCTCCAGCCAATCAGCAAGAACTGAGGTTCCCTTCCAGCTGGACGGCAGCAGCGCAGACTGTGTGCGCATCTTTAGGCAACTTTTAAATTGTTCTTCTGACTCACAGCACAAAGCTTCAACCTGATGTCCCCTTTACTTCCATTCTTTGTCAACAGACCTACTTTTGTGCCCCTCAACCCATGCTCCTTCCCACTTGGGCTCTTTCCCACTCTTGATGAATTTCAACAGGTGCTGCGCTTCCTAAACACAATTTAGGACACTTCCTAAGAAGCCCTGTGTTTGTCAGACGATCCACGTCTGGATCCGCTGCCTGGTTCAGATGATCCAGGCTATTAGGTGGCTGTGTGATCATCACTGTTATGGAAGCCGTCCTTGAGCCCCCAGGTCGTGTATGTTGCTGGAATCTGTCCACACCAGCAGGCCAGCCTTACTTCCCATCTCCTTTGCTGGAAAGCCTCAGTCCGGGAAAGAGTGGCTATGTGGCCAGAAAGTCTTTCATTTTGTTTCCCAGCATATTGTGCTGGTATTAAATGTTTATTTTTTATCTTTTAAATGATTTTAATTTAACCAAACAATACTTTTGCATGGTTCCAAATTCAAATTGTGCGCAGTGGAATAGGCAGTGACAAGTCTTCCTCCCACCTTTTTCCCTGACCACATTTTCTTTCCTGGAGCAAACAGGTGCTCTGATTCTTTTTCATCTTTCCAGAGATAAATTATGCAAACAAAAGCATAATGAAGCTATTTCTGCTGTCTACAAATGCATTCGGGTTTTTTTGGGTAAAAGTTAATAATATGTTCCAGTATTCTGATATTTGCAGTGACTCTGTTTGTCTCACTAGTCACATGGTTCCTCTCTTTATTTCTGCAGGTAAATTGCCAGAATGAGACATTGTGCCGTTTTTTTGTTTTGTTTCGTTTTGTTTTTTGAGACAAAGTCTCACTCTGTCACCCAGGCTGGAGTGCAGTGACACGATCTTGGCTCACTGCAACCTCCACCTCCCAGGTTCAGGCAATTCTCCCGACTCAGCCTCCTGAGTAGCTGGGATTACAGTCATGTGCCACCACGCCCAGCTAATTTTTGTATTTTTAGTAGAGATGGGGTTTCACCATGTTAGTTAGGCGGGTCTCGAGCTCCTGACCTCATGATCTGTCCGCCTCAGCCTCCCAAACTCCTGGGATTACAGGCGTGAGCCACCGAGCCCAACTGTACCGTTTTCTAAAATTAAAAATGCATGAAAGAATAGTGGCAGGATTTAGCAAGTTTGAATAAGGAATGCCAAGTGGAATTTGAATTCAAGATAAACAGTAAATTAGTTTTATTGTAATTGTGATCCATATGATATTTAGAGTATACTTTTACAAAAAAATCTGTTCGTCCTTTATCTGTGTTATTCGCCCCTCACTGGGATGTGGAAGTTTATCTGGTAACTCTTCCCAAAAAGTGTAACATATTAAGTCATTATTGTTAAGCCTCCACCGGGAGAGTGAGAACTTGCAGTAAGGAGACTCAAGTGTGAATCTTGGCTGCACCACTAAACACAACCATTGCAGAGAAAATAGCAGGCTGATTTGCTGCCGTAAAGTCTGGAGTCGCCATTATACCCTTCTCAGCTTCCAGGTTTAGTGGCAGTAGGCCCAGATGTAAGGGACAGGAGGACAGAACGCCATCTTTTTCTTTCCTAACATAAAACGGCCTACAATTCCTAGAGCTCTGGTTTCTCCAGGAGTTAGGAATCCACTACCCATGTCCATTCTGAGACACGCCAGGATGCTCTCCAGCAGTGTCTTGTTCCCATTTCCATGCATCCCCGCACATGTCAGAATCCTGGCTGGCCTCTCTCAGCTCACTGCTGGCCTGGTCTTCACCATACAGCCTTGCTCTTTGGAATTCTGTGTCATCGCATGTGGTTCTCAGCATGGGAATTATTGTAGCCTGTCTTTAAAAAAAAAACTTGCTTCATTCTCATTTTCGCACTAAGAGTCACTGACTGTTTATCAGCATCCAAATGGCAGGAAAGAGCACTCATGTTCTGTGCTGTGAACAGGAGGAATGTTAGGAAACTGGTCAGAGGAGATGAGGAGTGAGTACTGAGAGCACAGCAACAAAATCTCCTGAGACATACACGTCACTCCCTGCTGGGCCGCAGTTAATTTTGCACTGATGGGAGGAGTCTGGGGAAGGGAAGAGGCTTTCAGATGGAGGGGTGCACACTGTGATCATTTCCTGTAACACTCCCTGTTGGCACTTAGGAAGCATTTGCCCCTTCTGAAGACAATTAGACTCAGGAAGGCAGAGTTGCAGGAAAACATAACCGGGGGCCACTTGCAGGAAAGGTGACGGATTGCACGTCTCAAACCCAGGGTTCCCCCCTCCTTGCCCCAGTTGTGTGAGAAACTCATTTTCTAACCCTGTCCAACATCCCTCATGGGTTCTCGGTTCGGTCCCAACTCTAAACCTGAATGGTCCTTGAGCATTTCTATGAAATGCATCCACAGTGGCCACTGGGAGGGGAGTGACGTCCACTGTGGGTGACGGAAGATCCGCTGGGGAGTCTTGGCCAGAAAGAGGGTCCCGACCTGAAAGAGAGGGTGTGCAGAAATAAAGAGAGACAGAATAGCTGGGGTCTGGAGGACTGAAAAGGCAACACCTAAACAGCGAATTTATTTTTGTCCAGGGTCTCAATATACACCTTAAGATCAAAGGTGTTTACACAATCAACAATAAGAGGAATGGAAATTTACAAAATATAGGATCATGAAAACAATCTTAAGTATGACATTCAAGGATCATAAAAGTGGGCAGGTGGTATGCTTTATCTGTTTTTACCAAAACACACTTGTGAATAACAATACCCAAGAGTCACAAGCTAAGCCATAAAGTCATTATCTAGGGTTCAAGGTGGTCATGCGGATAAGGTAAAACTTCTTGAAAAGTAAAGTCGTAAAGGTCATGCAGAGGCTTAGTGGAGACATAATGTCTGACAAAACCACACAACCCTTGCCCAAGTGGCATTGTAGTCAGAAGTAGAAACCTTTGCAACATCAGTCATTTCTTAGTTCCTTCTTTCCCCTAGCTCGACTGCCTCCGGCAGGAAACTGTGTTTTGGGCTCAAGCTCACCGTCTGGTGAGGCCCACACATTAGGGGGCCTTACACGGGAATGATCCCCACAATTTTATCTAGTTTTTCTGTTTGTTTTGTTTTGAGCCTCACTTTGTTGCCCAGGCCAGAGTACAGTGGCACAATCTTGGCTCACTGCAACGTCTGCCATCCGGTTTAAAGTGATTCTCCTGTCTCAGCCTCCCAAGTAGCTGGGATTACAGGTGTGCACCACCACACCCAGCTAATTTTTCTATTTTTAGTAGAGACAGGGTTTCACCATGTTGGCCAGGCTGGTCTTGAAATCCTGATCTTAGCTGATCCGAACGCCTTGGCCTCCCAAAGTGCTGGGATTATAGGCATGAGCCACCGCACCAGCCAAAAATTTTAAATTGACTCACATTTTATTTAACTTGCTATTGGGTTAACATATTTAGCATTTACCTTTTGGGTTTGTAAAAACATGTTATCAAGGTGTTAGGCAGGAGTTTACGTCTTATTTATTTGTTTTTATTTTTATTTTTTTTTAAGGACAGAGTCTCGCTCTGTCACCAAGGCTGGAGTTCAGTGGCATGATCTGAGCTCACTGCAACCTCTGTCTCCTGGGTTCAAGCGATTCTCCTGCCTCAGCCTCCCGAGTAACTGGGATTACAGGAGCGTGACACCATGCCTAGCAAATTTTTTGTATTTTTAGTAGAGACCGGATTTCATCAGGTTGTTGGCATGTTACTGGTTTGAGTGATTCTCGTATACTGCACTTTCAGAAGTTTATCTACTTCTCAATCCTGTGTCTTAGCTAGATGTTTATAATCTGATTCACTTTCAAAACCTAATGTCCATGAATAATAATCTTATATTACTATTTTCCCCCAACATTCAAGAGAAAACATTGATTCTTTTCCAGTCTCCAAATCTAAACTTGAATGGTTTCACTTAAAAGTTACTCATTTGAGGCTGGGCACAGTGGTGCATGCCTGTAATCCTGGCACTTTGGGAGGCCAAGGAAGGTGAATCACTTGAGGTCAGGAGTTTGAGACCAGCCTGGCCTACATGGTGAAACCCCATCTCTACTGAAAATAAAAGAATTAGCCAGGCGTGGTGGCACACACCTGTAATCCTAACTACTCAGGAGGCTGAGGCACGAGAATCACTTGAACCTGGGAGGCAGAGGTTTCAGTGAGCCGAAATCGCACCACTGCATTTTCAGCCTGGGTAACAGACCAAGATTCTGTCTAAAAAAAAAAAAATTGTTTGAGAACACTTAATAGTGAGTGCAACTATTAATTTAGTTACTTTAAGTTGCACTGACGCTATCATTACATCACAGGGCACCTAACATATAAAACAAATGAGATGAAGTCAATTATATTTTTTACATTAACAGTTCTACATAAATACAATAATCCCTTGGTAAATTTATTTTAGACCCATTGACAATTATCTGTAAGCATAGCTAAACGTAACCATTAGTACTTTATTTTGTCCCTCTACTTTAAGGTTTTAAGTTAAAATGTCATTATTTCTTTATCTGAAGAATTAAAGGAAACAGCTTGGTGGTTTGGGAAGAACACTTGGTGTTGGATGCTCCCTAAATTTGACCCTGGCAAAGTTCTGATTAGCTTGAGATTTAGAAAGTAAGCTGGGACCTGAAAAGTTAGAGTTCCAATTTTGATTATTTGGAAAATTTTTGTTCCTCATCTTGCATAGCCTGCCCTGCAGCTGCTGATGAGTTATAATGCTGTCTTTTTTCTTATGAAGAATCTTCACTGGGGATTCTGACCTTCGGCCTGTCTATTTTTTGTTTTTGTTTTTTGTTTTTTGAGATGGAGTCTCACTCTGTTGCCCAGGCAGGAGCTCTGTGGCATGATCTCAGCTCACTGCACCCTCCGCCAATTTTTGTATTTCGGTAGAGACAAGGTTTCATCATGTTGGCCAGGCTGGTCTCGAGCTCGTGACCTCAGCTGATCCACCCACCTCGGCCTCCCAAAGTGCTGGGATTACAGGCATGAGCCACCTCGCCCAGCCTGGTCTATGAAGCTTTTGTTCGTCCTGCTAGCATTTCTAGATTGAGGGGCTGGAATGTTATATCTCGCTCCATCACCTGTCTTCAGTTTCTTTGTCATCGGTTCTCTTCCTTGGTGTTGACACCAGGACAATAGGTGTTGCTTTCCGACAGTTTCTCTCCTTTTGTCTCAATACAGAAGTTTTCATGGGCTGATCTGCTGAGTTCAGCCTGGGAACTGAGGCCAACGTCGGAGTCCCCTCATCACACAAGTTTGAAAGAAATCCTAGTGACCTGAAGCTCAGAACCATGGATGGCAGAGGCTCCCTTTGGACATGGAATTCTCCATCCCTTTCCAGGGAGGGAACAAAGCCCACAATCACTGACGAGTGAACTGCTGATCACCCCTGCATCTCCAACCCCAAGATTTAAAAAATCTTTTTATCTCTCTTATCTTTACAAAAGTAACCTGGTGGCCAGGTATGGTGTCTCACACCTGTAATCCCAATACTTTGGGAGGCCAAGGCAGGTGAATTTCCTGATGTTAGGAGTTTGAAACCAGCCTAGCCAACATGATGAAACCCTGTCCCTACTAAAAATACAAAAATTAGCCAGGCTTGGTGGTGGGTGCCTG
>NW_016107913.1:396555-398096 GCF_001604975.1 Cebus imitator | reverse complement strand
CAAGATTCTGACCCTCCCCAAATTACTCCTGGGTATAACAACACTATTGTAAAACCTAAGATCAGTGCTCGAGATATTTTGCAGACCTGGCACCTGATGGATCAGCTGGCACCACCCAGATTGATAAATTGGCTCATCCGATTTTGTGGCCTCCTTTCAGGAACTGACTCAGCTCAAGAGGACAGCTTCAACTCCCTATGATTTCATCTCTGACCCAATCAGCACTCCAGAATCACTGACTCCACCCCTCACCCATCAAATTATCCTTCAAAACTCTGTTCCCTGAATGCTCAGGGAGACTGATTTGATTAATAATAAAATTCTCATCTTCCTACAGCTGGCTCTGTGTCAATTGCTCTTTGTCTATTGCAATTCCCCTGTCCTGACATATCAGCTCTGTCTAGCCATCAGGCAAGGTGAACCTGTTGGGTGCTTATACATTTATAAAATATCCTCCTTCTCAACATAACCACAATGTTACCATCCTCCTCCACCCCGATAAAATAATTATCCATGATCGTCAAGTACCCAGTTTACTTACTGTTTGACAATTATTGTTTTATTATTATTGAGACAGAGTTTCCTTTGCTCTTCTTGCCCAGACTGGAGAGCAATGGCATGATCTTGGCTCACTGCAACCTTTTTTTTTTTTTTTTCTTTAAATTTTCCTTCCTTTCCAGATCCAGGAGATAATCAACTAAGAGCCAGGCACACTTTTAGGTCCAATAAGAAACATTTTACAACCCGTTCACTCTGAGTCTGTTGAGAGCTTGCTCTGCACAATAAAACTTGGTCTCCATAATCCTTTATCTTACCCTGAACATTTCCTTTCTGTTGATCTCAGGTCTTCACATAAACTCAACCAATTGTCGACCAGAAAATGTTTAAATGTACCTATAGCCTGGAAGTCCCGTCTTTGAGTTGTCCATCTTTCAGAACGAAATCAATGTATTTCTTAAATGTATTTGATTGATGTTTCATGCCTCCCTAAAATATATAAAACCAAGCTGTACCCTGTCCACCTTGGGCACACGTTCTCAGGACCACCCGAAGGCTGTGTCACGGGCCACGGTCACTCATATTTGGCTCAGATAAATCTTTTAAAGATTTACTCTCAACATATCCACCCAAAACCCTCACTGCCCACATTGTGGAGGTGAGCTCTCGAAACCTCTTCTTGTTCTGAGGGTTGCATGACTGGTTGTTTGCTCAAATCAACTCTGTTAAACTTGTCTGATATTTTTCTTTATCAGGAAGAAGCTTTAGTATGGAGTCCAGTGGTCTGAGGCTTCCTGAGAAGCAAACTAAACAGGCCCCACCATTCAAGACTCACACTCTAGCAAGGTGATGGGATAGTGGGATGAAGGGTCAGAGGATGGGGGCTGGGCCTGGGACTGGGTGTGGCTCCTCCAGAGAACATCTGGGTTGTTTTTGTTTTTAAAATCAATTACTTCCCATTGAAGAATAACTTCTTTTTTTTTTTTTTTTTTTTTTTTTTTTTTTTTTTTTTTTTTTTTTTTTTTTTTTTTTTTTTTTTTTTT
>NW_016107913.1:383869-394725 GCF_001604975.1 Cebus imitator | reverse complement strand
GCCTAGGTGACCTAATGGGGGTGGACCCCATGTTTTATTGCTCACAACCCTATCACTATCCTTAAAGATGATTTCACTCACTGCCCTGCCCCCTAACCTATACACAATAGATACTCACGCTTCTGGACATTCAGAGCCTCGCCTGACTCCGCTCATAGGTGGCGTAGCCCTCAAGCCCAGCTGCATTTTCCTTGTACTTCTGTGTCCCGTCTCTTTATTTCTTGGATCATGCGCCTCAGCCCAGCATAAGGCATACCCCACGACCCTGTGAGCCTTCAGCCCTACAGGTGTGAGCCACAGCGCCCAGCCTTGTAGTGTCTTTATTGACCTCTACTCTCATAGACTTTTGTGTAGGCCGTGGAGATACAGCAGAGAATAGAGGAAAGGATGTATGCTCTGGGAGTTTACAAGACTACGATAATGTGACAGGGGGCTAGAGAAGGCATGGAACATGCTCCCACCCTTGCCAGCCTCCTGGAACCCAGGCGAGCAGGCAACACCTGGAGAGGCTCCCAGCAGGGCTGTGTGTGCTCAGTTTGTTTCTGACCCTGTCTCTGTGCCTTCTTTATTTGTTCCCCTCCTCTGGTCTTAATGCTGACCATCCAGGCAGGTGCTGGTCACTTCGGTTCTGACCCAGAGCCGGGACTCCACACTTCCTCACATGGAGCCTGTATCAACTGTGGCTCTCAGTCAGAGATCTGGCCCCAGTGCCTCATCACATCCAACACAGAAGAGATGCCTCTGTCTCATTGAGGCCACCATCTTATCAGAATTCACATGTTAGGTGTCTCAGTCTATTTTCTGTTGCTTGAAACTGGGTAATTTATAAAGAAAGAGAATTTTTTTTTTTTAAGATGGAGTTTCACTCTGTCACCCAGGCTGCAGTGCAGTGGCACGATCTTGGCTTACTGCAACCTCTGCCTCCTGGGTTCAAGCAATTCTCATGCCTGAGACTCCCCAGTTGCTGGGACTACAGGCACGTGCCACTGCGCCCAGCTAATTTTTGTATTTTTAGAAGAGATGGGGTTTCACCATGTTGGCCAGGCTGGTCTCGAACTCCTGACCTCAGGTGATCCACTCACCTCGGCCTCCCAAAGTGCTGGGATTACAGGTGTGAGCCAATGTGCTCAGCCTTTAATTTTTTAAATTTTTTTAGAGACAGGGTTTCACCATGTTGGTCAGGCTGGTCTTGAACTCCCAACCTCAGGTGATCCGCCCACCTTGGCCTCCAAAGAGCTTGGATTACAGGTGTGAGCCACCGCGCCCGGCCGGCCTTTAATTTTTAAAAAATTTATTCATTTATTTTAGAGTTGGGGTATTGCTATGTTGCCCTTGCGGAACTCCTGGGCTCAAGTCATTCTCCTGCCTTGGCCTCCCAAACTGTTGGGATTACAGGCGTGAGCTCCAGTCCTGTGTAGTCTCCATAGCTCCCAGTGTGACCATTACTAGAGGCAAAATTTAAATCAGGGGTTGGGGATGGAGAGGGAGGTGAGGCAACATATTTGACTTTGAAGAGATTTGATGCAAATTTTGGAGGAGTGGGTGTGCTACTGACATCTAGTGGGTGGAGGCCAGAGATGCTGTCAAACATCCTACAAAGCATGGAACAGACCCCACACAAAAGGATTATTCCAACCCAAAAGTCAACAGTGCTTAGGTGGAGAAACCCAGGGCTCTAACCAGTGAGATGAAATGTTCCAATCAGCAGACTTCTCGGCACCTACCTTCTTCCCATCCCTCCTCGTTTCTGAGATTACCCCACTATAAGACATTAAACAGGCTGGACACAGTGGCTCACAGCTGTCATCCTAGCACTTTGGGAGGCTGAGGCCGACGGATTGCCTGAAAGCAGGAGTTTGAGACCAGCCTGGCCAACATGGCAAAACCCCATCTTTATTAAACATATTTTAAAAAATATTAGCTGAGTCGGGCATGGTGGCTCACGCCTGTAATCCCAGCACGTTGGGAGGCAGAGGAAGGCGGATAACCTGAAGTCGGGAGTTCGAGACCAGCCTGACCAACATGGATAAACCCCAACTCTACCAAAAATACAAAATTAGCTGGTCGTGGTGTCGCATGCCTGTAATCCCAGCTACTCAGGAGGCTGAGGCAGAAGAATCGCTTGACCCCGGGAGGCGGAGGTTGCGGTGAGCCGAGATCGCACCATTGCACTCCAGCCTGGGCAACTCCGTCTCAAAAACAAAAAAATTAGCTGGACGTGGTGGCACACACCTGTAATCCCATCTACTCCGGAGGCTGAGGCACTGAGAATTACTTGATCCTGTGAGGTGAGGTTGCAGTGAGCCAAGATTTCGCCACTGCACTCCAGCCTGGGCAACACAGTGAGACTCTGTCGCACACGCACACACACACACACACACACACACACACGCACACACACACACGACATTAAATACACAAATCAAAGTGAATAATCTCTCAACACTTGTCAACTTGTAATTACAGCGATACACTTTTATATCTCGGTATTGAATTTCGCCCTCTAGTTGGCCTGTGAACGTGCCATGCCTGCCAAGTGTGTCATCTGGGACAAGCACTTCGATCTGTTTGAGCAGACACACATCAATCTTCTTTGGAAGAAAGGGTGCCAGTAAAAGCCGAGTGTTGCTACCTAATAACTGTGCTGCAGTTTGGAGTGTTCAAGGCGTTTTCCAATAACATGTTCTGAAATGGGATCTGACAACGCTTTGGGAGGCGGTTTAGTAGGAAGCGGCTGCCCTGCCGCACTCGAGGAACCGGGTCAGTGACCTGCCCCAGGACACGGGGCTGGCGGGGAGTGGACAGCGGCCGGCTGGACTCAGCCTCCAAGTCCCGCACTCGATCCTGCAGGAATAAAAACTGTTCTTCATGCTACCTCTCTCCCTTCTCCTGTAAACAAGCAACAAAATTAACTGAAACGGAAGTCAAATGAATTCGCCTGCGATCATGGGAATTTTTGGCTCTTAACCTCGCGAGTGGAGCTGAGTGAGTTCCATTTGCGGTGGGGGGCTGGAAACAGGTTTCTGGGCTTCCAGGGCCACATCCCGTCCCCACACAGCCTAGGCCAGGCCGGGTGTTTGCAGGTGGGCCCCGGGGCTCCAGCTAACCTGAGCTACCTGGGCAGGGCTTTGTGCGGGGAGGCAGCAAGCGGAGTGAGCGGGCGACGCCGCCGGCCTCTACGCAGTGCGGTGGTGAAGACGTCTCTTCCAGGGAGCCACAGGAAGCAAATCCATCCTTTTGAAGGGCTCGCGTCCCGCGGCCCTGAACCGGCGCGCTGGAGGAGAGCTGCGGCGTTCCCGAGGTTCAGGGCTCACAAGGCTCGCAGCCCAGCCCTGTGATCCAGCTTCCTCAGCATTCGCGCTGCACCCCTCATGACGACTTGCGGCTTACGTCCCAGGACAAAGGGGGCTTGTCCTTTCTTGAAAGTCCTACTGCGCGAAAACGAAGCCCATCTCTGGCTGCCTGCCTTCCGGGAGACGCTGCGCCCCCCCAGGCTCCTGGGCTCCGGCGCCTGCCCCCGCCCATTCCCGGCGCGCACCTGGAAGTCCCGAGCTCGGGCCCCGCCCTGCCGCCCGCCAGGTGAGCGGCGCCAGGCCCCGCCTTGGCCGCCCCCCACCCCGCTCCGCTCCACCGCGCCTGCGTGGTGTGCAGTCCGCGCCGTGGACCGTCGGCGTCCCGCTGCGGGTCGGCAGTGGCAGTTGGTCCGGCGCAGTGCCCGGGTACCCTGGCTGCTGGTGAGCGGGCGGCGTCCGCGGGGAGGGAGCCGGGGGCGAGGAGGCGCCTTCTGGCTCGGGCTGGGGCCGGTGGGGGCGCGAATGAGCGACGGCGGAAACCGCGGGCCTGTGTACGGCGGCCTCAGCGGCCAGCAGGTAAGATCCGCGCAGGGCGAGCGTGGGTCGTGCAGGCCCGTGAGGGGGTGGGGGTTGCGGGCGGGCCAGCGGTGCGGCGGCCTGGCCGGGGACGCAGGTAAGCGCGGCCCGCGCGGGGACCGGCGGAGGATTGTCTTGCGGGCGGCGCCCGCACCGCGTCTCCTGCCGGCCGGTCCGTGCGGGGACCCGGGAGGGGCGGGCCTGGGCCTCGGGGCGGGCGCGCGCTCCTTTTTCGCCGTCTGGTATTTTTCTGTCCCCCCATATCTGCCGCCCCCCGCCAACATGGCCGCCACCCTCCTGTCCCCACTTCCCTGGCCGCTGCCAGCCCCTTAGCGCGCGCCTTGTTTGGAGCAGGGCTGGGAGGCCCGCGGGCGGGGCTCCGCGGGGTGGCGCACTCGGGCGCGGGAAGGGGGCGCTACGCCGGAATGCGGGCGGGGAGGGGGAGCGTTGCATAGTCCCGGGACGCCGGGAGGGGTGGGGAGGGTCACCCCGGGGATGCGGGCCTGCCTTCGGGCCACCCTTCACAGGCCCAGGGGATGGCTGTGGTCTTTACAAGTTGCAGGCTACCGGAATGCCCGCCGGACAGTCCTCGCGCCCGGCTCCTGGCCGCCCTCCGTGGGGGCGCAGCGAAACTGTCGCGTGCTGTGGAGAGAGTCACGCACTTCTCCTCTCCTTAGTGAGTGACGTTGGATGTAATTCGTTTTGTAATGAATGGGTTGAAATTTGCAGTGAGGGAACTGCGCAGCCCCTGTGGTTTGGCTTTCTCCAGCATCTTATTGCATTGATTGTGCGTTCTCGATTTTACAGAGGTTTCTTTTGAGTAATGGCTTCAGTAATGTCAACCCACGCGCATTTCAAAGTTTGTTTATGCAATTGTTTTTATATTTCTCTTTTTATTTATAATTTTTGAATTAGATTTTGTGTTTTGGAGAGATTTTCCTTACGTCGTGGAAGTGTTTGTAATCTTCGTAAATATGGATTATTTATTTTATCATGTTCATCAGAAAGCAATACCAGGAACATTTAAATGTTTTAAAGGCTTTCACTCTGCAATGACTTGTGTGAAAGACGACATACATACCAAAACGGGAATACCTAACTTTTTTCTATTGGAATTTTCTGGAAGAAATTCTGTGCAATCTGAAAAGATTGATGGAGGGTACAGTAATTGCTTTCTACATCGCTTTTGTTAAGCAGTGAAAATTAGACAAACTTGGAGATTTATACCTGGACATACTGAATTTTTGAACACTCTTGAAGCGAAATTTTGGAAAGGGCAGGTGAAATGAGGCTTATTCCAACCTCCCCCTCGTTTTGGTTAAAAGGCAAGCACCAAAATATTGTAGTAGCTGGTAATTTACAGAACATTGGTTATCAGATTTGATAATTATATATTAAGGTTGTACAATATGTGTATGTCAGAGTTATAGATAGTATACTGGTCGTAGAGTCTTAAGAAAAGTACATTTTCTTTATAATTTTCTGAGTATTGAAATGGTAACTGTTAGGTTATGAATTGTCAAGGCAATAGGGCCAGTATATATCTTCAGTCATCTTTTTATGCCTGAAATCCAGGAAACAGTATAAATGGATGTTTCTTGGAACAGCCATTGCAATGCCGTATATTGGTCATTGGTGTCCTTACAGTGTATCTCATTATTGGTGTGTCTCCCTTACTTGTGAACTGAGGCATCATGATATTGCTGCGCCTTGTCTGTGCCCCTCTGCGTTTTGCGGGTAGTGTCTCACATTTGGCTACCATATTTATAAGATGAGGTTTACTAATTTGGTTTTAGTAACTTTAGGAAGAAATTTAGGTGTTTTTCACTTCCCAGTGACTTACCTGATTACACATAGTTACGGTGTTACTGGTTGCACTCCTTAATTGCCGGCACTTTTTTTCTAGTATGTTAGATATATATTCTTTTGGTTTATCATTTAAAAGAATATTGCCGGAAAAGCATTTAAATGTTAATACTGTATTTGTTTATGTTTATTGGATGCTTAATTAAATGTATTTTCTTTCCCTTTTCCTGAATGAAAAGAAATTGGAAGAAGAGAATCAACTATTTTGTGCACGTATTTGGTTCAGTTTAGAAGACATGGTATTGTGAAAACAGTGTAGTCTTTGGAGTTAGACCTGGAGTCAGAATGTATAGCTGATATATTAGAAAAAAGATGCTTGGAAGAATGGCCTTCCAAGTCAGAGCATCTGGGTTGAAATTGAGCTCCACTCCTTACTGGTCCAAAGCCACATGACTGATTCATCATGCAGCCTTATGTCCGTTTTATTGTTTCTCTATACACACATTTGTTACTGAAAATTGCAAAAATAGCACATTGAAGGTCCTTTTATTGGAATTCAAACTTTTGAAAACCAGAAAATTTAACGATGCTCTTGCCAAACTACCCAATATTTTCTTTACATTGTTGCCCCACAAGTTGCTTTACTACGATTCTTGATATTGGGCTTCCTCTCACTTCAGGCTTCTAACACACGTGGAAATTTTAGGACCTACTGGCTCTTTGGGTCATGTCAGAGAGGAGAGCTAAAGTATGTTGAAGTTATTCAAACACATTCAAGCTGCATAGGTCTCTTATAAATTACTGGTATCATGGTAGAAAGGAAAAGATAACAGAAAAGACATCACAGAACTCTTTATCAAAATTATTGGTATACAGGCTGTCCTAGCATAGAGTAACTTTCTCAACCTGGTGCATAAAATTACCAGCAAAAAGTACAAGAATAATAGTTTATGGTTGAATTGGCTTGGTGTCATGATTCCCTGTTCTAGCATTCTTAGGCTATAACACACACAGAAACTGCAGCCACATTGGAATGGTTCTCTTCTTGATACATTTTGAACTCCCTTTAGGCCGGTGTCTACTAGTTCTTTTTCAAGCCGAGAAAATCTGTTGAGTAACAGGTATCTCAATTTTGCCCTATTTTCTTTCTGCATAGATAGCAGTGTGCTCACTTTGCCTACTACTAAAACAAGCGATCTCTGATGTCCTGGAAGATTCTCTTCTATCCAGTTGTTGGAATGAATCTTCTGGTAGAAGGGAAGGGGGGAATTTGGTACTAGGGTTGAAAGTCGTGTTACTAAGGTTCTTTATTGACATCTTTGAGCAGAAGAGAGGCCCCTGAGTCATCCTGGAAATTTTCTTCAGTGAGCATTTATGAAGACTCTGAGGTCAAGGTTGGGTTAAACTTTTGTGGTGGGCCCATCCAAGGTCTAGTCAACAGCACTAAGCTCTTCCTGGATCTTTGGGACCCAGTGGAAAGTGGTTCCAGCTCTCAAATTGCTACAGGGTAGCCTGGAAAGAAATCTGTGACCCAGAGCCTGAAGACCCAAACTCCAGCAAATAATGGTGAAAGAGCCAACCCCCAAAGCCTTTTAAAAGATTCAATTCCTTCTCTATAAACTGGGATAAAACCTATTGTATAAGGCTATTCTGAGAGTTACATGAAGTGGACTTACAGAGTTCTCAGTACAGTTCCTGAAATACAGCAGCTGATGCCAGTAGATTTCCTTCCCTTTCTACTTTTGAACTTTGCTGTAATTATTGGCATTTTTTTAATGTTGCAGTAAACAGTTGGCTTAGTTGTGCGTCAGTATTCAGACCAATTTAATTTCAAATTAGGTTTTTACTGGGAGCTTCTTCATGACCTTAAAATTGCCATAAACCCTTTATAGAATAGGTCGTTTTTGACTAAATATATAAACAGAGGGCCGGGTGCGGTGGCTCATATCCGTAATCCCAGCACTTTGGGAGGCTGAGGTGGGTGGATCACCTGAGGTCGGGAGTTCGAGACCACCCTGGCCAATATGGAGCAACCCCATCTCTACTAAAAATGCAAAATTAGCCGTACATGGTGGTACATGCCTGTAATCCCAGCTACTTGGGAGGCTGAAGCAGGAGAAATGCTTGAACCCGGGAGGTGGAGGTTGCAGTGATCCGAGATCATGCCATTGCACTCCAGCCTGGGCAACAAGAGCGGAATTCTGTCTGAAGAAAAATAAAAATAAAAAAACCCAGAGATGTATCCTTACAGACTTTATGGTTTGATAGAGGAGATACAAATGCATATAGTGAGGGAATTCGGCGCTGAAGGTTATCTGGGAAGAGAAGGTGATTCTATAGAATATCAGAATGGGAGAGAAAAGACATCTGGCTGGAGGGGAAAGCAGGAGCAGAGGCATGAAAGGAGTTAGAGAGACCATGGGGGATTTCAGTCCTAGCCAAAAGTTAGCCCCTTGTTTGTTTCCTTCCTTCCTTCCTTCCTTTCCTTCCTTTTCTTTTCATCTGTCTTCCTTTGTGAGTGTGTTTATGTGTAGCGTGGGATGAGAACACCTACCTCAGGGGTGAGCTTAAATGAAGTGAAGTGATTCGTAGGCTCCTGGTATTCAGTAAATGCCCAGTTGATATTGATGATGATGTCACCACTGCCAGCACCACCTGTAGTTTCCTATGGCTGGTCTGTCTAGGGATGAATTTGGAGGCCACATTTTAAATTCTGCATATAACATTAAGCTGGTTGGTGTTTAATTTGTAGGTAGGGGGAAGCCATTGAAAGGTAGGGACAGGATTGGACCTGTGTTTTAGAACAGCATTAAAGGGGGTTTGGAGGAATCTGCCCATGAAGGAACTTTAATCTCCAGAGTCTAGCCTGTTAGAGAAGCTGGTGAAGTCCTTCGAGGCATGAAGTATTGGTCTGAAGTCACAATATTTAATGTTACGTTAAATGTGCTTTTTTTTTTTTACTGAAGGGAGAAGGGAGAAAGGATTTATTTAACGTGAATATTATTTTATCCAAATGTTGAGAGAATAGATGGAGACTAGTAAGGCATTTTTGTACCATTTGAGATGTTAGATTATAGTAGCATCTTAAAAAAATAGGCAGATTTTTAAAAAAACTAGATTATATTTGTTTGTAGTTGTTTATGTTTGGGCCTGTCTGGATATTTGAATTACCATTACTTGACACAGGCAATAAGGAGAGAAAAGAATGCCTTTTCCTGCTTTTGGGTTTGTTTGTTTGTTTGTTTGTTTGTTTGTTTGTTTTGATGGAGTCTCCCACTGTTGCCTGGGCTGGAGTGCAATGGCGTGATCTCGTAATCTCACTTGTTGTTCCCTGCAACCTCCACCTCCTTGGTTCACGCGATTCTCCTGCCTCACCCTCCTGAGTAGCTGAGATTAAGGAGCGCACCACCACACCTGGCTAATTCTTTGTGTTTTTATTTTGTAGAGACGGGGTTTCACTATGTTGACCAGACTGGCCTCAAACTCCTGACCTTATGATCTGTTTGCCTCAGCCTCCCAAAGTGCTGGGATTACAGGCTTAAGCCACTGTACCCGGCCTCCACCACTCACTAGATGGAGTTTCGCTCTGTCGCCAGGCTGGTGTGGGGTGGCATGATCTCAGCTCACAGCAGCCTCTGCCTCCTGGGTTCAAGCGATTCTCCTGCCTCAGCTTCCCAAGTAAGTGGGACTAGAGGTGTGTGCCAGCACACCTAGCTCATTTTTGTATTTTTTAGTAGAGACAGAGTTTCACCATGTTGGCCAGGATGGTCTTGATCTCTTGACTTTGTGATTCGGCCTCCCACTGCACCTGGCCAGATTTTTTTTTTGGAGGGAGGGGTTTGAATCACTTTCTTTTTGCTTTCTCTGGAGCATAATTGTAGTCCCATAGATTTGTATGTATCCAAAGTGTGTGGTTTTTTTTTTTTGAGACAGAGTCTTGCTCTGTCACCCATGTGAGTGCAGTGGCGCAATCTCGGCTCACTGCAACCTCCACCTTGGTTCAAGCAATTCTTCTGCCTCAGCCTCCTGAGTAGCTGGGATTAAGGTGTGTGCCACCATGCCCGGCTAATTTTTGTATTTTTGGTAGTGAGGGGTTTCACCATGTTGGTCAAGCTGGTCTCAAACTCCTGACCTCGTGATCCGCCTGCCTCGACCTCCCAAGTGCTGGGATTACAGGTGTGAGCCACTGCGCCTGGCCTTTTTCTTTCTTTCTTTCTTTTTTTTTTTTTGAGACAGTCTTGCTGTGTCACCCTGGACGGAGTACGGTGGTGTGCTTACTGCAACCTCCGCCTCCTGGGTTCAAGTGATTCTCCTCCCTCAGCCTCCCAAGTAGCTGGGACTACAGGAGTGTGCCACCACGCCTGGCTAATTTTTTGTATTTTTAGTAGAGATGGGGTTTCACCTTGCTGGTCTGGCTGGTCTCAAACTCCTGACCTCAAGTCACCCACCCACCTCAGCCTCCCAAAGTGCTGGGATTACCGGCGTGAGCTACCATGCCTGACTTTATCAGTGTGTTTTAATGAAATACTCACTGTTTTTCTTCAGCTTGTCAGAAGGTGGACATGTTGAAGACTTTTCAAGCTAGCTCTCTTGCCTTTGACGTGACACATACTCTGAAGCTTTTCTTGCTTTCTGACACAAGGTGTCAGAGGTTCACTTTGTGCTTTTCCTGCCAGATACCTTTCAGTCATTTCTTTTAGCTTGTTTTATTGATGAATAGAGTTTAGATACTAAAATCTGGGTGTTATATGTTCTTACTGTTAGGATGGCCCTGCCTTTATTGGACAGCCATGGGAAACGTACAGATGTGGATTTTTATATTGCTTTTTCTAGTTCAAATTTAACATCGCAGTTTCTACTATGAGTTTATTCTTTTTTCTCTAACGTTGAAAATTAACATTCTTAGCACCATTAACATAATTGCTTTATCTTACAGTACAAATGTAGTTTGAAAATAACACTGATAACAATAAAGCAACTGTAGGTTTATGTTTAGTCATGGTTCTTTCTGTTCTTCAGATGTATCCACATAAGCATGTACAGTTGACATTCCGATTTCTAAGGCCATTTGAAGAGATTTTCTCTGATGATGTTATGTGTTTGACAATTAATTTGGTTTGTTTATCTGAAATTCTTAAGATGTATGTGAGCATTTATGTAGTTCAAAGGTCAGAGCTGTGT
>NW_016107913.1:381453-383833 GCF_001604975.1 Cebus imitator | reverse complement strand
TTTTTTTTTTTTAAACACAGAGTTTCACTCTGTCACCCAGGCTGGAGTGCAGTGGTGCCATCTCGGCTCACTGTATCCTCTGGTCGCCGGGTTCAAGTGATTCTCCTGCCTCAGCCTCTTGAGTAGCTGGGATTATAGTCGCCTTCCAACATGCCCAGCTAATTTTTGTATTTTTAGTAGAGACAGGGTTTTACCATCTTGGCCAGGCTGGTCTTGAATTCCTGACGTCCTGTTCCACCTGCCTCAGTCTCCCAAAGTGCTGGGATTGTAGGCGTGAGCCACCTCACCCAGCCCACAGCCTCACTTTCATTCTGTCCCTACACAAATTTCTCTCATTTCCCAGTTAATTGTTTCTGCTTTATTCTTTTGATATTTCATTTTTCAAATGTAAGCACATCTGTATATTTTTATTTCCCTTTCTTAAAGGCAGCATTCCATGCACACTGCTCTGCTTCCTTTTGCTTCATATATTCTGGAGATCGCGTCATAGAAGCTGTGTATTTTGTGCTTGCAGCTCATCGCCTAATGAAGAACATTTGGGTTGTTTATGTTCTCTCGGCTGTTACAAATATCGTGGCAGTGAATAGCCTTGTGCATATATTGTTTTGTATTTGTGCAGATACAGCTTTAAGGAAGATTGTTGGGTGAAAGTAAACACATTTGTAATTTTGTTCGTGTCAAAACAGATACATTTTCCTTTTAAAACTTCTGAATTTTTTGTAGAGATGAGGTCTCACAGTGTTGCCCAGGATGATCTTGAACTCTTGACCTCAAGCAGTCCTTTCACCTGCGCTTCCCAAAATCTTGGGATTACAGGCATCAGGCCTAGTTAATTTTTGTATTTTTGGTAGAGACAAGATTTTGCCTTGTTGCCCAGCCTAAAAAATTACATTTTTACGCTGTGTGTGGTGGCTCATGTATGTATCCCAGCAGTTTGGAAGGCTGAGGCGGGTGGATCCATGAGGTCAGGAGTTCAAGACCAGCCTGGACAACGTGGTGAAACACCGTTTCTACTAAAAATACAAAAATTAGCTGGGCAAGGTGGCACACACTGTAATCCCAGCTATTCTGCATGAGAGTCACTTGAACCTGGGAGGCGGAGGCTGCATGAACCAAGGTTGTGCAATGGCACTGCAGCCTGGGTGACAGAGCGAAACTCCCTTCTCAAAAAAAAAAAAAATCGCATTTTTAAAAGTCAGATCTGACCATGTCAGCCTTTTACTTAAAACTCTAAATGGCTTCCTAGTGCCTTAAAGACAAAAGTTTATAATGTAGTCTCAAGGGTATACATATATAGTTGGTGTACCTACAGTTTTATATCCCTTAAAAACATACATTCAGAGAACCTTGTTGTGAACATCATAGAGTGTAGTTACACAAACCTATATGGGACAACCTACTGTGCACCTAGGCTGTGTAATACGGCCTAATGCTCCTAGGCCACAAACCTTTACAGCATGTGACTGAACTGAGTACTGTAGGCTTGCAACACAGGAGTAAGTATTTGTGTATGTAAACATATCTAAGCACAGAGGAAGTACAGTGAAAACATGGTACAAGAGATAAATGGTATGCCTGTTTAGGGCACTTACCATAAATGGAGCTGGCAGGACTGAAAGTTGCTCTGGGTTGAGTCTGTGAGTGAATGGGAAGGCCTGGAACATTATTGTTCACTACTGTAGACTGTATGTAAATGCTGTACAATTAGGCTACACTAAATTTATAAAAAGCTTCTTCAATAATTAGCTTACTGTAACTTTTTAACCTAATAAAGCTTTTATTTATTTTTTTTAACTTTTTATCTCTTTAAATAGCACTTTGTTTAAAACAGCCTCATTATAATATGAATCCACTGTGGTTTATGTGGTCTGTTGTTGACAGAAACGTCATTAGGTGGTGCATGACTAATTACTTTGGGCCTCAGCCTCATCTTGTACCATTTTCCCCCTTGCTGTCTTTGCTCCAGCTGTGTGGGGCCTCCTTCATTCTCCTGTGCTCACCGTCTTCTCCACCAGGAATCTTGGCACTTGTTCTTTCCCTCTGCCTGGAATGCCTTTCTTTGTTAACAGTTATCCCTAGTCTTCAGAGTTTGGCGCAGGCATCACTTTTTAATGAAATTTTCTGCGTGCGTGTTTGCAAATTTTTACTAAGATAAGAGTTTGGACTGTGCTGATATTCATCACCCATTCCAACAAGTGTCAGTTGTCTGAAGTTTTTTTTTTGTTTGCCCCCCCCGCCCCAAGAGAGAGGCTTGCTCTGTCGTCCAGGCTGGAGTGCAGTGGTGCAAACCTCAGCTCACAGAAGCCTCCGCTTCCCAGGTTCTAGTAATTCTCCTTCTTCAGTCTCCCAAATAGCTGGGATTACAGGTGTGTGCTACCAT
>NW_016107913.1:377268-378738 GCF_001604975.1 Cebus imitator | reverse complement strand
TTTTTTTATGTGGAGTTTTGCTCATCACCCAGGCTGGACAATGATGCGGTCTCAGCTTGCTGCAACTTCTGCCTGCTGGGTTCAAGCAATTCACCTGCTGGAGCCTGCTGAGTAGCTGGGGATTACAGACTCCTTCCACCATGCCCAGCTAATTTTTGTATTGTTTGTAGAGATGGGTTTTCACCGCGTTGGCCAGGCTGGTTTTGTAACTCCTGACCTCAGGTGATCCGCCCGCCTCAGCCTCCCAAGGTCTTGGGATTACAGGCGTGAGCCACCTCACCTGGTCTAAAACAGAATTTAAAGTGCATGTACTCTGTGTATCCAACAGTTTTACTGCTAGGAATTTATCATATAGATTAATTTGGATAGTATGCAAATATGTATGTGTAAAGTTTTTCATTATATCAGTGTTTGTTGTCGAGAAAAATTAGAAACAACTGTCCAAAAATGGAGTTAAGGTAGAGTAAATTATCATTATAACCATACACTGAAATATTCTGCCACTGTTAAAAATAGGAGGTTGATAGGAAAAAATTACCATGCAGCCATCCCTCCATATCAGGGAATTGGTCCCAGGACCCCCCTGCACCCAGTGGAGACCAAAATCCACAGATGCTCAAGTTGCTTCTATAAATTGATTTATTTGCATATAACCTGTGCGTATCTTCCTGTATGAGTAATCTCTAAATTGCTCATGTATGTAATACAGTATAAATGCTATACAAATACTTGTTATACTGTATTGTTTAGGGAATAACTATAAGGAAAAAAGTTAATGTGTTTGGTACAGATGGAACCATCATTTTTTTCCCCAAATTTTTAAAATGTGAGGAGTCAAGGGATAAGAGGGCCCAGGGCTTACTGTATTACAGGGAAAATGTAACATTTAATAAGAGAAGCAAGTTGTGGAATTGTATGTTCTCACTTATGTTGAGATGTTATATATCTGCTTTAAGCCTTCGCATAGAAATACATTGGTCAATTCCTAGCAGTCTTTTCCTTTTATTAATGCATACCATTTTACATCTTTATGGGATACCTAGGATGAATACTTGTTTTTGTTTGGTTTTTTTTGAGACAGAGTTTTGCTCTTGTTGCCCAGGCTGGAGTGTAGTGACATGATCTCTGCTCACTGCAATCTCCACCTCCCGGATTGAAGGCCTCTCCTGCCTCAGCCTCCTGAGTAGCTGGGATTACAAGCGTGTGCTACCACACCCAGCTAATATTTTGTATTTTTAGTAGAGATGGGGTTTCACCATGATGGCCAGACTAGTCTTGACCTCCTGACCTCAGGTGATCCACCCATCTCGGCCTCCCAAAGAGCTGGGATTATAGGCATGAGTCACCATGCCGGCCTCAGGTGAATACTTGTTACATGCATAGAATGTATAATGATCAAGTCAGGGTACCTGGAGTATTCATCACCTTGAGTATTTATCTTTTTTTTTTTTTTTTTTTTTTTTTTTTTTT
>NW_016107913.1:356815-377198 GCF_001604975.1 Cebus imitator | reverse complement strand
TTTTTTGACAGAGTCTCGCTCTGTTTCTCAGGCTGGAGTGCAGTGGTGCAATCTCAGCTTGCTGTAAACTCTGCCTCCCGAGTTCAAGCAATTCTCCTGCCTCAGCCTTCGGAGTAAGCTGGGATTAAGGCATGCGCCACCATGCTGGGCTAATTTTTTGTATTTTTAGTAGAGTCAGGGTTTCACCATGTTGGCCAGGCTGGTCTGGAACCCTGACCTCAGGTGATATGCGTGCCTCAGCCTCCCAAAATTCTGGGATTACAGGCGTGAGCTACCGTGCCTGGCCGAGATTTGTCATCTCTGTGTGCTGGTAACACTTCAAGCCTTCTCTTTTAGCAGCTGCTTTGAAATATACAATATGTATTTGCTACCATATTGCAAATACATCGTGCCATTGCACTCCAGCCTGGGCTAACTATGGTGACCGTACTCTGCTATAGAACATTAGAACCTATTACTTCTAACTGTATGTTTGTACTCATTAACCAACCTCTCTTCCTCACCCCCATCCCTTCCCAGCCTCTGATACCTGTCATTGTATTCTCTGTTTCCATGAGGTCAACTCTTTTTTGTTGTTGTTTTTAGCTCCCACAATTTGTGAGAATGTGTCATGTTTTTCTTTCTGTGGCTGGCCTGGCTTATTTCACTGAACATTATGACCTCCAGCTTCATCCCTGTTGCTGCAAACAACATGATTTCATGGCCTTTTTTTTTTTTTTTTTTTTCCATTGTCTATATATGCCACGCTTTCCTTGTCTGCTCATTGGTGGATACTTAGGTTGATTCCGTATCTTTGCTGTTGGGAGTAGTGCTGTGATAAACATGTGAGTATATACTGATTTGATATACTGATTTCTTTTATGTTGGATAAATAACCAGTAGTGGGATTGCTGGATCATGTAGTAGTTTTGTTTTTAGCGTTTTGAGAAATCTCCATACTGGTTTTCATAACGACATTACTAATTTCTAGTCCTACCTCAGTGTGTAAGAGTTCCCTCTTCTCCGCATCGTTGTCAGCATCTGTTGTTCTTTCTATTTTTAAATAAAGTTTCCCTAACTGTGGTAAGGTGGTAGGTATCTCATTGTAGTTTTGATTTGTAATTACCTGGTGATTACTGATGTGAGCATTTTTTCATATATCAGTTGGCCATTTGTATGTTTTTTGATGTCCTTTGCCCATTTTTTAGTGGGATTATTTGTTGTTTTTAATCATTGGTTATTTGAGCTCGTTGCATATTCTGGATTTTAGACCTTTGTCATGAATAGTTTGCACACATCCTTTCCCATTCAACAGCTTGTCTCTTTGCTCTGTCGTTTGTTTCCTTTGCTGTGCAGAAGCTTATTGAAAGAGATGTATTGAGCATGGTGGCTCACACCTGTAATCCCAGCACTTTGGGAGGCTGAGGCAGGTAGATTGCCTGAGATCAGGAGTTGTGAAACCAGCCTGGCCAACGTAGTGAAACCCCATGTTTACAAATAATACAGAAAAATTAGCTGGGTGGGATGGTGGATGCCTCCCAGGTTCAAGCAATTCTCCTGCCTCAGCCTCCCAAGTAGCTGGGACTACAGGAGCATGCCACTATGCCTGGCTAATTATTTTTTTCTTTTTTTTGGTAGGAGTTTTGCTCTTGCCACCCAGGCTGGAGTGCAATGGCACCATCTTGGTTCACCACAATGTCTGCCTCCTGGGTTCAAGTGATTATCCTGCCTCAGCCTCTGGAGCAGCTGGGATTAGCCCAGCTAATTTATTTTTATTTTTATTTTTGAGGTGGAGTTTTGCTGCTGTTGCCCAGGCTGGAGTGCCATGGCGTTATCCTGGCTCACTGCAACATCCACCTCTTGTGTTCAAGCAATTCTCCTGCCTCAGCCCCCTAAGTAGCTGGGTTTACAGGCATGCACCACCACACCTGGCTAAGTTTGTATTTTTAGTAGAAACAGGGTTTCTCTATGTTGGTCAGGCTGGTCTTGAACTCCCGACCTCAGGTTATCCGCCCACCTCGGCCTCCCAAAGCGTTGGGATTACAGGTGTGAGCCACCGTGCCCTGCCCGTTAGTTTTTAACATGAGTGTGCATGTAGTTGTTAGTTTGTTCTTTTATCATCTGTTTAGTGACTATAGGATCTGTGGTTATATCTTCTCTTTCAGTGCTGGCATTCTTAATTTGAATCTCCTATTATTTTAGCATCGGAAGATTGTGAACTTTACTGATCATATTAAAAAAAACGATTTTAAGCTGTGTGTGGTGGCTCATGCCTGTAATCTCAGCACTTTGGGAGGCCAAAGCGAGCAGATCACTTGAGGTCAGCAGTTTGAGATCAGCCTGGCCAACATGACGAGACCCCATGTTTACTAAAAATACAAAACTTAGCCAGACATTGTGGCGTGTGCCTGTAGTCCCAGCTACTCAGGAGGCTAAGGCAGGTTGCACTCCAGCCTGGGCAGGGCAAAACTCTGTCTGAAAAAAAAATTTTTTTTTAATTGTATTGATTTTCTGTTTTCAGTTTTATTGATTTATTCTTCTATTATTTCCTGTCGTCTGCATGCTCTGATTTTATTTTGCTCTTTTTCTGGTTCTTTATTTTATTTTTATTTAGGTTTATATTATTTTTAATTTTCCCTGAGATTTCCCTTCTTAACTCGTGAGCTATTTAGAAGGTGAACCCCAATAACATTGTGCTAAGTTAAATAAGCCAATCACAAAAAGACAAATGTTTTTTTTCATATGAAGTATTTAAAGTAGTCAGCATCACAGTAGTGATGGCTAAGGGCTGGGAGTGGGAGTGGTGGTGATGGGATTAGTGTTTAATGTGTACAGAATTTTAGTTTTGGAAGATGACAAATTTCTAAAGATCTAAATTTCTAAAGATTAAGAAGAATATACTTAACGTGTTAAGTATATTCACAGTGATGTAAATGTACTTAAAGGACTGCACTGTACACTTCAAAATGTTTTAAATGATTTTTTCAAAAGCAGCAGCATAGGAATAAATCTTCATGACCTAGCACAAGTTCATGAATTCTTTTTATTTATTTATTTATTTTTAAATGACGGGGTTTCACCGTGTTGATCAGGCTGGTCTTGAACTCCCGACCTCAGGTGATCCGCCCGCTTTGGCCTCCAAAGTGCTTGGGTTACAGGCGTGAGCCACCACACCCGGCCCATGACTTCTTAAATACGACACCAAAAGCGCAAGTAACAAAAGAACACATAGATAAATTGGACTTCATCCAAAGTAAAAAACTTCTGTGCTTCAAAGAGTAGTATCTAGAAAGTAAATGACGGCTGGGTGCAGTGGCTCAGGTCTGTAAGCCCAGCACTTTGGGAGGCTGAGGTAGGGGAGGATTTTTTGAGCTCAGGAGTTCAAGACCATCCTGGGCAACATCACGAGACCCTGCATCTATATGGAAAAATAAAGAAAGTTAAGTACAACCCATGGAATGGGAGACTATTGCTGCAAATTATATCCTGTAAAGGGTTTATTTGTTTGTTTTGGGGACGGTATCTCACTTTGTCGCCCAGCTGGAGTGTAATGGCGCAATCTCAGCTTACTTCAACCTCCACCTCCGAGGTTTAAGTGGTTCTCCTATCTCAGCCTCCCGAGTAGCTGGATTACAGGCACGTACCACCATGCCCGGCTAATTTTTTTTATTTTTAGTAGAGGCGGGGTTTCACCATGTTGGTCAGGCTGTCTTGAACTCTTGACCTCAAATGATCCACCCACCTTGGCCTCCCAAAGTGCTGGGATTACAGGGGTGAGCCACCTCGCCTGGCCCCCCTTAAAGGACTTTTATTGGGAATACATAAAGAGTTATTATACCTCAGTGACAAAACACACACCAGTTAAAAATGAGTAAATGTTGAGTGCACATTGCTTCAAAGAAGATATACAAATGACCAATAAGTACATGAAAGAGGTTCAACACCAGGGAAGTACAAATGAAAACTACGAGGAGACGCAACTTTAGAATCGCTGGGATGACTCTATCAAAAAGAGAGATAATCAACGTTGGCTGGAATGTGGAGAAAAACTGAGACCCTCACACAGCTAGTGGGTATATAAAATGGTATATGTACACTGGAAATAGTCTGGTACCTTCTGAAGTTGTTAAACATAGAGTTTCCATGTGGCCCATGACTTTAACTCTTAGGTATATAGCTGTGAGAAATGAAAACATACATCCCCAGAAAACATTGTACACAAATTTCTTAGAAGTATTATTCACAATAGCCAAAAAGTGAAAACAACCCAAGTGTTCATCACCTGATGTGTAAATAAGTTTCAGGATATCCACCAATGAAATATTATTCAGCAACAAAAATATTTGATGTGATGATAGATGCTAAATACATAGATGAACCTTGGAAATATTCGCAGTAAAATAAGACAGGTTGTGAAAGACATATATTGTATGATTCCACTCATATGAAAGTCCAGAGTATGTAAAGCTATGTAGAAAGTATATTCGTGGTTATGTAGGCCTAGGGTGCAAGATGGGGGGACAGGGGGTGATAGCTAAATGACAAGGTTTTTGTTTTTCTTTTTTTTCACTCTGTCACCCAGGCTGGAGTGCAGTGTCACAATCTGAGCCCACTGCAACCTCCGCCTCTGGGGTTCAAGCAATTCCCCTGCCTGAGCCTCTCGTTTAGCTGGGATCACATGTGTGCCATCACACGCAGCTAGTTTTTGTATTTTTAGTAGAGAAGGGGTTTTGTCATGTTGGCCAGGCTGGTCTTGAACTCCTGACCTCAAGTGATCCACGCATCTTGACCCCCCAAAGTGTTGGGATTACAGGCATGGGCTACCGTGCCCAACCTAGGGGTTTTTTTCTTTTATTCTTTTTTTTTTTGAGACCAAGTTTTGCTCTTGTTGCCCAGGCTGGAGTGCAGTGGCGAGATCTGAGCTCACTGCAGCCTTCGCCTCCCAGGTTCAAGCAGTTCTCCTGCCTCAGCCTCTCGAGTAGCTGGGATTATATGCACCCGCCACCATACCCAGCTAATTTTTTGTATTTTTAGTAGAGATGGGGGTTCCATCATGTTGGCCAGGCTGGTAGCAAACTCCTAACCTTAGGTAATTGACTGGCCTCCCAAAGTGCTAGGATTACAGGAGTGAACCACCATGCCCAACCAAGGGTTTCTTTTTGAGACAATAAAATATTCTAAAGCTTATCAAGGTGATACTTGCAAATTCTGTGACTAGACTTAATGCAGTGACAGCTGCAAATTTTATAAATGTATTTAATATGATGGTTGCAAATTCTATGTAAAACACAAATTGTACAATTTCAGTGAGTGAAAGCATGCTATGCGAATGTCGTAACAAAGCTTTTATTTCAAAAATGAGCAAGCGGTAGAATGTTAACATGGCCCACCTCTACGTGGTACGGATTTTGTTTTCTATTATATTTTCCTATGTGGTTTCTATTATATTTTTCTATGTGACCTGGGTGTGTGAGCAGGGAGGCAAAGTTCACTGAGATCCTCAGCACAGCCCCAGCACCTGCTGTGAGCGAGCTGCCTGGCTTCCCTGAGCATGGATGTGATGACATTACGGGTTTGCAGATTCCCCTTCACGGTGTCCCACAGCACTCCTGGTTCACGTGTGATACACTGCATTTGAGGTGGAGGTGTGCTGACCGTCGTAAAGGGCTGAGCCTTCATTCTTTCCCATGGCTCTGATGCAGATTTCAGATACCAGTTAGGAAGGAAGTTCCTGAGATGGTGGACCTTGTGCTAGTCACAAAGGGATGCTAAGGTGAAGTGTCATAGACTTGGGGGAGCACATTAAAAACAAGTGCATTTGTCACAGTCTGGGGGCTAGAAGTCCAAGCTTAGGGTCCCAGTGTGGTGAGGTTCTGGTGAGGGCTCTGTTTGTGGCTTGCAGACGGCTCCCTTCTCACTGTGTCCTCGTGTCGGGGAGAGAGAGCTCTGGAGTCTCTGCTTCTTACCAGGGCCCTAATCCCAACATTAGGGCCCCACTCTCGTGGTCTCCTCTAACCCTTAAGAACTCCCAAAGGCCCCATCTCCAAATATCATCACCTATCCTGGATTGGGGCTTCAACATAGGAATTGGGTGGGGGTAGGGGAACGAACATTCAGTCTGTCAGAGTCCCCCAGTCGCCCCCACTGTCCCCATGTAGGGGGAGAGTTTAGGGCTCAGGCGGGACACAGAGGTGGAGGAAGCACAGGTTCTGCCTCCTGGGAATGCTTCACCCAAAACAAGGACAGGGACATGGGGCAGACAACAGCCAATGGGGTGACCAGCAGGAGTCCCGAGGTGTCACTAAGCCGAGGTGTCACTTTCATCCTTAGGTGAGGAAGTTGGCGGAGCACCCACACAAGCCAGCCAGAATACAGACCACGTTCCCTTCAAACACGGCTCACTTACCATTCCTCAACCCTGCAAAGGGGAGGTGCTACCTCGTCTCCTGAGGATGGCCCTGAAGGTAGAGGAGTCACGGGAACTGCGCACATCACCCACCAGTGACTATTCACTCCTCACATTTTCTCCGATGGCCTGATGTGCACTGAGCTGGGAAAGCCCTGCCAAGATAAACTCTTCTTCCCAAAGGCCACAGAGGGCAGGCCTCCGACACTGCCCACGTGGAGCAGAAGGGATGGGGCAGAGGGGCATCTGTCCAGCTGACTGGTGTGTTCTTTTGGTGGATGGGGCCAGAGAGGACCCAAACGTAGCTCCCTTTGTCACTCAGCGGAGGGGCCACACCACCGTGTACCGGACAGCTGTGCCCCACCAACCTCTGCTGCTGGGCCAGCCCCCAGCACCATGACCACAGCTCTGCATACAGGGAGTGCTGGGACCAGTGCTCTGGCAGTCACCGTGGTCCTGAGCCAACAAGGGCCCTGGGGAGGAATCGGAACTCAGACGGTGAAGAAGGTGTTGGCCAGGAGGGAACCGGGCGGGTGCCGGGTCCTGTCTATGCTGGGATCTGAGATTCTGAGAGGTGGGTTAGGGGTAAGGGGGTAGAGGTCAGCCACATCGGGTGAGGGGAGTTCAGCAGAGATGGGGAGGACAGGACAATGTGGGAAAGAGCAGAGGGTCCTCCCCAGCCTCAGTCCGTCTCCTGGTGCAGTCCTCATCTCACTCTTAGACTCCGGAAGTCTCCCTTCAGCCAACACCAGGCCCCCGACTCCCAGGGCACTTCCCAGACAGCCAGTGCCACATCCAGGCAGCCCCTGCTCTGCCCTTGAGGTCTGTGCCTGGCAGAAGGGCGGCTCACCCTCGGCCCCTCTAGGCCTGGGTCCCAGCTCTCCCTGGCCCTGGGACCAGCAGACACACCCACCCTGCGCCTGGCAGGCTGGCCATGCTTGTGCCCATTGGTGATGGTGGGTTGGGAGGGAACTTTTTCAGATACCAGTGTAAATCTGTGTCTGCATCAATTCCACACAAGAGTTCAGTCATCATATGGGAAGGGAGTCATAGCTGTGGGGGGCTCCATGCAGGACCCCGAGGGCCCCTGAGGCCAGTCCCCATGGCCACAGCAAGGAGCATCTGCTTCTGCCATTTGGACAAGACTCTTTCCTGCCCAGAAACCGGCAGAGGGACTTCCCCTGCTCCCCACCCACTGTCGTACCCCAAACACACCCGTGTGGATGGACACCTCGACATCTCCCCTCAGCCCAGGGCCCGAGCTCTTCCTAATGAGGGTTAAGCAGGAGCGGCCGCCTCTCCCTGTGTCCATGTTGCAGGCAGCTGCCTTCTCCTCAGCTCCCACCGGGCAGAACAAGAGCCAGCCAGCTCTCTCCATCCCAGGATTTCCCAGGGATGCTGATAACTGAAGCAGGTGGGGCCTTGTGAGTGGGTGGTGGGAGGGATCAGGGCTTCCTGAGCATCTGTCAGTCCCTGGAGCATCTGAAGGGGCAGCCTACACCTGGAGGAACAAGTGGGGCTGGCCCCCGTGGGTCCCCACTGCCTGGCATCTCCCAGTCCCTCTGCTTTCCCTCACAGACCCCCTCCACTGAGCAGCACAGCCCTGAGGACAAAGGCAGCAGCCGGAGAGCATTCCCAACACAACTATATTTATTCATATTTCCACACGAGACCCCCAAGGTGTTGCTCCCCACCTCCTACCCCCTCCCCCTAGGCCCTCCCTTCCCGTTCAGCCACACTCTCCCTCCCCAACTCTCTCCCTCCCCTCCCTCCCCCACTCTCCAAAGCTAATGCCCAGCAAGATCAGCACTGGGGGAGAAGTCTTTGCTTTGGGGTCACCCGGTGCCGTGAGGGTCCGAGAGTTAAGAGCCCCACCCTTGAGGATTGGCACCAGAGAGCCTGCCCTGTCCCCCTACTGGCTGCGGTGCTGCTTTTTCTTCCTCTTAGCGAGCAAAGGATCACCCTTTCTCTTTTGGGACTGTGAGGGGCCACCCAGCCCCCAAGCCAGGGATTGCGCCCCAGAGACTCTGAGCCCAGGCCCTAGGTGGGGCGTCTGTTCAGCAGGGGATGAGCCTCCGAAGAGAGCTCGCTTCTTGGACTTGGTGGCAGGAGCGGGTGCTGGGCTGAGGCCTCTTCTCTTTGCAGATTGGGACTGAAGAGCTCCGTGGGGTCCCCGCCGTTCTGGGCTGAGAAAGCCCGAGGCAGGGACAGGGCTCTGGGACACCTTCCAGGGCTGCAGCCTGTAGTTGGTACCCACGACAGAAACCATACCAGGGATTTCCCTCTCCTCCTCACTTGACCCCTTAGACAGCCTGCATGACTCCTTGACAGGAGAGGCTCCAGGGAGACCCCAGGTATCCTTGGTCCCCACACCTGGGCAGGCAGGTCTATGGTCCTGGGAAGGAGAGTCTGGCCGGGCAGATCTCAGCCAGCGGGAATCCAGTCTCTCCAAAAGCACCACAGGGTTTTTGGACCTGGCCATCCCAGTGCGCTCTCTGCCTCGTCCCTGAGTGTCCCGGGAGGCCATCTGGGGGCTTTGTCTGTGGTCCTGGGGAGGAGAGTCTGGCCGGGCAGAGTTCAGCCAGCGGGAATCCAGCCTCTCCAAAAGCACAACAGGGTTTATGGAACTGGCCATCCCAGTGCATACTCTGCCTTGTCCCTGAGGGTCCTGGGAAGCCCTCTGGGGGATGGGTCTGTAATACTGGGGAGGAGAGTTTGGCGGGGCAGCCCTCAGCTTGTGGGAATCCAGACTCTCCAAAAGCTTAACAGGGTTTTTAGACCTGGCCATGCCAGTGCGTGCTCTGCCTTGTCCCTGAGGGTCCCGGGCAGCCATCTGGGGTGGGCAGGTTTCCATGCTGACCCCTTGCTGGGGGCCAGGGACATCTCTCTCTGCTCCTTGGCCCACTGCAGACTCAGAAGACACTGAGTCCAACTGGGCTGTGCCATGACTAGGGTCTGCCCTCGCACATCGTTCCTCCTTCAAGGATAGGCGGCGCTTCTCCACTACCTGCGGGAGGAAAGGGGGCACTTACTGGCGCTGCCCCAAGTGTGAGCAGGGCCCAGGGTGGCAGAGACCAGGGCACTTGGGCGGCAGGCAGGGAAGCCTGAGGCAGCTGGGCTTCCTGTCAAAGAGAGGGTGTGGCTCTGCCGGGCATCCCGCTGGGCCTCACTGCAGTTTGCATCCTGACTCCCCTCCTGGCTTCTCTCCATCCTGCTCCATCTGAACCTGCACCTCCCCACCTCGGAGTGGCTCCCCAAGAAGCCGAGCATCCCCTACAGGGTGGAGTAGACAATCAGGTGGGGCTTGTGTGCCAGGTTCTTCCTGCCCCCAGGGTACCTGGGTTCCCCTCCCTCCCTGCTCTACCTGGGCAAGGGTGAGTCCTTCCTCCTGCTCCAGCTCCTGGCTTAGGGCCAAGAAATCCATGTGTGGATCTGGAGAAAGCAATTCTTCCAGGAATCGGGGGTGAATGACGGCCTCCACCTGGAAACAAGAGGAAGACAGCGTGAGGTTCCCGGGCAGGGAGTAACCTGGAGGAGATGCAGAAAGCAGCGAGTGCCCCGTCCCCACCCTTCTGGAGCTGTCTCATATCATGGCGACCACCAGCTCCACACACAGATCACAGACCTGGTAGCATACACACATGCAGACAGAGACACACAAACCACACACAAATAGATCACATAGACACAGGAAAATAGACACAAGTAACATACACACGCCACACTCACACCCACACAGACACACAAAAACACACAATAAAAAAACACAGGTACAAACACACAGCAGAGCTTAATTCCAAGGACCTGCGAGTGCCACCCCCTGGAATTCTGCAGACCCCAGCACTTCAGGCCAGCCCACCTTGGTGACGAAGTCTTTCTGGGAACACAGATTGTCAATGTAGCTCAGGAGGCCTGGGTCTAGAAGCATCCCGTCCCCTTCCTGCTCCACTTCGCCCTCTTCCCACTGTGCCTTGAGCTCCCCCGTGGCCCCATCGGGAGGCCCCAGCAGCTCCTCCATGATGTCCACATACTCCTGCACCACTTCAGGGGGTATCTCCTCGGGGGCCTTGGTCTCCGCTGGCTCTTGGGGCCTGAGTGGTGGCAGGTGGGCCTTGGTTTCTGCTGGCCGCTGAGGCCTGGGTGATGGCAGGCAGGCAAGCAGGGCCTTGGGGCCGGCCTTGCTGGGAAGGTACACTGAGGCAGGGAGGGAAGAGGACAGGCGTGGTGAGGGCTGCTCCTCCTGCCTGCACCACACAGGGGAGGGCAGGGCTCGGGGACATGAAGTGGGTCCCAGCTGGGTCAGGACCACCTGAACCACAGCGCCCCAGAGGAGACGCCGCAGGAGGGGCACATGTGAGACAGCATCATTTTGGAGGAAGCTTGGAGTCACTGATAAGCTGAGTACTCTACCTGCTCATCCCTGCTTCCTGGGCAGATTGTTGAGTTTTGGAATGGCAAGGAGAGAGAGTCGCTAGGAAACTTGACCAGGTGAATACCTACTTCATCACCCCGGGCTGCCCAGCCCCCAGCTCCCCTGAGCTATTTTGTTGGAAGGAGCAAATGCACCTCTTGAAGGTAAGCATGAGGTATGGGGACAGTGGCCTCCCTTGGCCCCTGTGGCCTTTGCCGTGGCTCCTGTGGGAATGTGGGAAGCCGTACCAGGCTGATTGGCCACCTGAGGGGCCGGAGTTCCTTGAGGTTCAAGCCTCGGCACGGCTGGAGGAGGCAGGCACTGGGGCCCCTTCATCCACTGCGACTTCTGAATCTTCATCTCCTCCTCAGCCTCAAACTCCAGGAACCTGGGGTGAAGAAGGTGCAGCCCGTGCTGAGAGGGTCCAGGCCCCCTGCCCCCAGGACAAGGCAGCAGCCGATGGCAGTGATGGGAAGCAGTGCCTCGGGCGCTGTCCAGGCCTTCCCTGGGACCCATCCCCCAGTCCCAGGACGGAGCTGCTCCCAGAGTTGTGGGCTCACCCTCCCTCACCCGGCCCCTGCAGAGCCCATGGCATCAACAGGGCTTCCTGACTCAAGTCAGGGCCATGAGGCCCTGGAGGGCACCAGGGGGACCCCTCCTCCAGGCTTCAGCTGGCCAGTGGTGGGGTTTATGGCAGAAGGGGTCAGGAATGTTGCCCAGATGCTGGAGTCCTGAGGTTGGGACTGTGGGGATAACCCAGGATGACGAGGCCTGGGAGACCCCTGGTCGGGAGGAAGAAAAAGCTGAGCCCCGAAGACAGGACCCGTTTCCCCTGAGGCTGCTGTCTGTCTGTCTTAACAGAGGGGACTGCCCAGGAGCAAAGGCAGGCAGGCCAGAGATGGGTCTCATGGTGTCCTGGATGCAGGTCTCCCCGACCCAAGGCAGGTTTCTCCAATCCTGGCAAGGCCGGGATGGGTGAAAACCGACTTCCGGTCACTGCTGTGAGGAGAGTGCACCCCGCTCTGTCTATAGTCGCCAGCGCCCCTTCTCCTCATTCTCACAGCTGGTGGTGACCACCTTTGGGCTGGGATGCTGGCTGCTCCCTCCATGACCCCCAGTGTCAGGCAGGGATTGGCCGCAGGCCAGGCATGGCGTGGCTTCCCTCCAGGGCCGGTTAGAGACCCCAGAGCACTCTAGGAGGGAGGAACAGCTTCCTGAGGGAGCCAGGGGCCCAGGAGGGCCTGTTTGTCCACACCCTCCTCATGCTCCATGCTGAGAAGCCACCATGGCCGCCAGGCCTGTGTCACCCTCTCTCACCCTGCCATGGGGGCTCTGTCCCTGCACCCCAGACTCACTTTCCCGCCATCTCATAGTAGATCATCCGGTCAAAGTTGCTCGTGTGCTGCCATTCCTGCACGGCCCGCCACAGTCCCTCCTCCAGGGTCATGCGGGGCTTCCACCGGGCCAGGGATCTGAGAACTGGGCTGTAAGGCAGTGCAGTCAGTCCCAGTCCACAAGCCCACCTCCATCCCAAACCGACCTGGTCCCAACACCCAGCCCCTGTCCTCCCCACATGTGTCCTGCCATCTGTCCCTGTGTTGTTCTCCCCTACATGGACGCGACACACCTCCAAGATCAATCATCAAAACAAGCCACCGGGTGACCTCTCCAACTGCCCCGGAGTCCTCAGTGTTACAGTGTTGACAAGTGAACTCAGTACTGTGGGTCTCACTTGTGTGTCCTCAGCATTCCTGTGCCGAAGCCCTAAGCCCCGGTGTGCCGGTTCTTGGAGTCAATCAGGGTTACAGCAGGTCATGACGGTGGATTCATGTCATGGCATCTGAGCCTTGATAAGGGCAGGAGGAGACACCAGGGCTCTCCCTCTCAGCCACAAGAGGACACAGCCAGAGGCAGCTGTCTCCAGCCAGGACACCAATCTGCTGTCGCCTTGATCTGGGACTTCTGGCCTCTGGAACTGGGAGACGTGACTGTGTCCTGATAAAGCACCCAGTCTATAGGATTTGTTATGGTGAAGCTGAGCTGACTGAGACAGCGCGCACACAGAATGTCCGGGGAGCAAGGGTTAACGTGCAGGTTCCAGGGCCACAGGACTGCGCATTTCACCAGCTTCCTGGGGACTCTGGAGCAAGGCAGCCCCTGGGGACGCAGCCTCAGGGTCCTGGAGAGGAGCGGAAACCAGAAGCAAAGCAGAGCAGCATCCAAGCCCACTGCATGTGGAGCCTGTGAGCCTGGGGCGGCTCCACTCCGAGAATCAGGGTCCCCAGTGCACCGGGACTCAGCTTCAAGGGAGAATGCAACCAGTCGCAGGATGCAGGGGCGGCAAGATTTTTGGGACAAAGATGGCGTTGCCTCACACCTACACCCTGGGCAGGGGACTTGCCTAGGGGAGTGGCCTGTGTTGCCTGGTGGATGTGCTCAAGCTCCCGTGGAGTACGGGTTTGCTCATCAGCGGGGGACACAGGGTCACAGAGGCACCGCAGGATGGAGAGAGGCAGGACTGGGACTGAATTGACAAACTCTCCCAGATGTTGGCATTGCTGCCTCAGTCACCACAGTCCACGGCCCTGGGCTGCTGGGCTCGTGGTGCACTCAGAGCCATCACTGGAGCCTGTGGCTTTGGGGAGCACTGTGCAAGATGGCCTAGTCCTGATAATGATAGTAATAGGGACAGTAATCATAACTGCTGTCATGTAACGTGTCACAGCATGTGCCGGACACTGCTATATGTGTCATAAGTGAGCTCAAGTCACCTCTTCACCGTCCTCTGGATGAAGCATCGTCGTCCCTTTTTCTAGGAGGGATCAAGGGCGAAGCTGCAAATACCTGCCCAGCATGAACCCCAGTGCGAGGCCCGAGACCATCCCCTGTGCAGGCTCCACCACCGCTGTGCCAGCTGGACCTTGGCAGAGCAGTGGGCATGTGCCAGGTTCCTGCAGCTCCCACCCACAGCGCATGTGCTGTGCCCCTGGCCTTCGCCACTCAGGTCAAGGGGAGGCACTGGGGTGCACTCAAGTCCTAAACCCAACCCGTGGCTCATGTCGGACCAGGAACCCTCTCTGACCTGGGTCTTCTGTAAACACTGTCATGAAAATGACTGGAAGTAAGGATTGGCTGCACTCACAGGACAGTGAGGAGCAGGTGACATGAGGCCCCTGAGAGTCTGACCTGAGCGGCAGCCAGATTAATGTTGCTGAAAATGTGCCCTTTGATAGTGCAACCCATTGCTTTCAAGAACGCCCTGCAAGCTCTCCTGAACAGCGTGACCTCCCATCCATCGAGCAGCCTCTTTACGGGTGAGCTGCAGGACTAGCTCCGGTGCCCCGAGGACACTCACATGAAGAAACAGGAAAGCGCTTCCGTGTCCGGACTCTGGGGAAGGTGCCTCCGGGCCAGGGGCTTGTAGTGCTGCCAGAGTCGGAAGTTCTCATACACGCTCTTGGAGTTGCAGGAGTCCTCTGGCGGAGCCTTGGCCTGGTAGGGAGCCTGGCTGCCCTCTCCATGAGCCCCTTGTGGCCATGGACCAGCGTTCCCTGGGGCCACGATGGGGGCTGGCTGGGGAGCCGCTAGTGGTGCTGGAGGAGGAAGGCCGTGGGACCAGCCTCCCTCGCAGGCCTGCGTGCCCCCAATGACCTGGGCAGCCATAGCCGGCAGCACAGGGGCCGCTGCCAGGGGTCGAGGAGGTGGACATGCGACGCCCTCACCGACAGCACCTGGAGCCTGCCAGATGAGGGGGGCCTGAGTTAGGACCAAGGTCTGTGCCTGAGGGGCCTTCATAGGCCCCACTTCTGTCCTCATCTGGACAAGGATGTTGGAAGCCCCAGCCGAATTCTGGCCATCCTGTCCTGCCACCTTAGGGGTCCTGGGGAAGGCAGAGAGCACTGGAGGGCCACCTGGAGGAACCACCACAGTCACGAGGGGCGGCCCGTGTGCTGGGCCGGGAGGAAGTGTGGCAAAGGACAGAGCCGTGAACACAGGCATGGAGGTGCCTGGGTTCTCTGTCACACTGGGTCCCAGCACTGGGTATGCTGTGGAGACGAAGGAAAGAGGTGAATGAACTGGGGTCTCAGGTCTTCCTTAGTCACTGAGGAATCAGAGGGGTGTCCTACAACTGAGGGCATGTGACAGGGAAACTGCAGCTTGCAAATGTCCCTGAGTGTGCATCACATGCTCTGTTCTTCCACAGGAGGGTCACTTCACTAGAGAGCCTGGCAGTTAGCTAAGATTGCACCACTGCATTCTAGCCTGGCTGACAGAGCAAGCCTCCATCTCAAAAAAGAAACAATGAAAGAAAACCACTGCATGGAAATCTCTCCCAAGCCAGCACCCTGTGAACCCTGAAGATAACCCATACACATCATACCCAGTGTGCAAGTGATTGCCCATGCCCAGCAAGTGCTAAACAAGGGTCAGAGTCAGGCAACACTTTCCTCAGTGCTCGGTGGTCCTGGCTGTCACTCAGGAAGCTCTCTTCCCAGGGAGCAGGTCTGAGAAGCAGTGGTGAAGTTCCCTGAGATACTGTCATTGCTCAGCCAGCAACAGCGGCACATGATTAGAGCACAGCCAGCAAGCGGTGAGCAGTTGAGCTGTCAGGGGAGGTGTCCGGGGATTTTCACAGCTGCTGGTCATGTTACAGTAGGTCGTGGGACAGCGAGCCCATCTCTGGTCCTTTTCCTTTGAGCTCCCAATAACTGAATATAGTGACCAACCAAGAACCAGAGGTTCTTGGGCCATGGGCCAGGTGGGGCATAGTTGTCTGGAGCTCATCCCTGTTCACTAGGACCTCATGCAGTCTCCAATCAAGGGGAATAGGGATACAACACGTGCACCTCATCAGTCAGGACACACACCCTAACTTGAATAATAATAATAAGAGGACCATCTTCCTATTTGTGCGCTACTCTCCTTCCTCTACTGGAAAGGAAACCATCTTTCCAGACCCTTCCACTGAGAACCTGCAAGAGTCCACACCTGTCCCCTGTTCATGAGGCAGTAGACATGGAATAGAAGCAAATCCTTCATCTCCACAGTAACACAAAGTGCAGAGGACAGGCCATGAGCTAGCAGACAAGAGGAAGTGGGTCTGAAGACCTGAGCTTCCACAAAACGACGAACAATTCAGAACAACCTGGGAAGCCCAGGCCGTGTTGCCTGAACTTCCCCAACTGCCCCCACCCCTGTTAAATCAGAGCCAACAGCCACCTGAACTGACAGAGAAGCCACCTCTGGGGAGGGAGCTGAGAGACTGTGGCAGTTACAGTACCCCCAGCCTTGCCCACCCAAAGGCTGTCACTGGATGCTCTGTCACAGCCAACCCACCCAACAGTTTTCTGGCTGAGACCACTTCTCCCTACTCCTCCCTAACATCTAGAAAAGTCCAGTCCAAATCCCTCTGAACACTATGGAAGGACACCTTCCAGGAGCCTGAAGACACAAAACAGGGCTCAGACTTGCCTGTCATCCTCTCTGGGCCACCAGCACAACAGGATCGCACCACTCCCTACACAGTGACATGACCTGTCCCCCTCTAGAAAGAATCAATACATCCTTTCCACTACATGGTGTATTCCCCCAGGCACCTTGGTCCACCTCTAAGGAGCCATCCTCCCTAACCACAGACTCAGGGTGCCATGGCCCTCCCCAGGTGTGATTTCTTTGGGGACATCCAGTGCTCCCTCCCTCCTCAACGTCAGCCCTATCAACTGTCCCCGGGGCAGTGTGAAATTTGAATTCCCAAGGATTTGAAACATGGCAGAGACTTGGATAATGCCCCTTTCCCTACAGACTCACCTCCATTTGAAGCCATTTCCTCAGGATGGATGCTGATCACCACTGTCTGACAGTTTCCACAATGACAAAAGTCATGGGCAGGGCCCAGAGAGTGACCTGCCTCAACAGACTCTCCTGAGTTCAGGTGGATCAGGGAAAATTTGAAAGTAAATAGGTTTAGAACATAGGACCCCAGACATTCTGCAGAGGGGGAGGGGCAGTGCAGCAGGTACTGGTAGGGGTGGGGGACATTCTGTGAAGGGCTCCAGCCAATAGGCAAGAACTGAGGTTCCCTTCCAGCTGGACGGCAGCAGCACAGACTGTGTGCACCTCTTTAGGCAACTTTTAAATTGTTCTTCTGACTCACAGCACAAAGCTTCAACCTGATGTCCCCTTTACTTCCAGTCTTTGTCAACAGACCTGCTTTTGTGCCCCTCAACCCATGCTGCTTCCCACTTGGGCTCTTTCCCACTCTTGATGAATCTCAACAGGGGCTGCACTTCCTAAACACAATTTAGAGCACTTTCTAAGAACCCTTGTGTTTGTCAGACGATCCACGTCTGGGTCGTCTGCCTGGTTCAGGCAGAAAGCTTTTACTAGAAAGCCTCAGTCTGGGAAAGAGCGGCTTTGCGGCCAGAAAGCCTTTCATTTTGTTTCCCAGCATATTGTGCTGGTATTAAATGTTTATTTTTTATCTTTTCAATGACTTTAATTTAACCAAGCAATACTTTTGCATGGTTCCAGATTCAAATTGTGCACAGTGGAGTAGGCAGTGACCAGTCTTCCTCCCACTTTTTTCCTATCCACAACATTTTCTTTCCTGTAACAAATGGGTGTTCTGATTCTTTTTCATCTTTCCAGAGATATATTATACAAACAAAAGGACAGCAAAAGCTATTTTTGCTGTCTGCAAATTCTTTCAGGTTTTTTTGGGTGAAAGTTGATATATTAATATGTTCCATTACTCTGATACTTGCAGTGACTGTGTTTGTCTCAGTAGTAATGTGGTTCCTGTCTTTATTTCTGTAGGTATATTGCTAGAATCAGATGTTGTACTGTGTTTTAAAATTAAAAATGCATGGAAGAAGAGTGGCCAGATTTAGCAAGTATGAATAAGGAATGCCAAGCAGAATTTGAATTCAAGATAAGCAGTAAATTAGTTTTTATTGTAATTGTGATTCATATGATATTTAGAGTATACTTTTACAAAAAATCTGTTTGTCCTTTATCTGTATTATTCACCACTCACTGGGATCTTGAACTTTATCTAGTAAGTCTTCCCAGAAAAGTGTAATATATTAAGTCATTATTGTTAAGTCTCCCTGTGAGAGTGAGAACTTGCAGTAACGAGACTGAAGTGTGATTCTTGGCTTCACCACTAAACACAACCGTTGCAAAAAAAAGAAATAGTCTGATTTGATGCCGTGACGTCTGGAGTCGCCATTATGCCCTTCTCAGCTTCCAGGTTTAGTAGCAGTAGGTCCAGATGTAAGGGACAGGAGGACAGAACACCATCTTTTTCTTTCCTAACATAAAGCGGCCTACAATTCCTAGAGCTCTGGTTTCTCCAGGAGTTAGGAATCCACTACCCATGTCCATTCTGAGACACGCCAGGATGCTCTCCAGCAGTGTCTTGTTCCCATTTCCATGCACCCCCGCGCATGTCAGAATCCTGGGAGAGGAGCGACCTCCACGCAGTGCCTGCCTGTCTGGGTGCTCCCAGGCCTTTTGTCCTCTGAGACAGAGCTGCCTTTTTACGTGCAGCCCTCTTCCGCCGTGCAGCTCACTTCGATCTTAGCTGAGAAGATTGATGGAGAGCGATTCAAGCAAAATCATGGTAAACCTACCAAAACAACATCCCCAATAGTGGGGATTACAGGTGTGCACCACCACATGCAGCTAATTTTTGTGTTTTTAGTAAAAGACGGGGTTTCACCATGTTGGCCAGGCTGGTCCCGAACTCCTGACCTTAGGTGATCTGCCTACCTCAGCCTCCCAAAGTGCTGGGATAATAGGCATGAGCCACTGTGACTGGCCTGTTAACACTAACTTCTGAGTTACTCCTTCCCATTTCCTTTTTTGTATTCCTTTTGTATTTTGCAAATACTTTGTATCCTTATATCAAGATCATCTGTGATATTGACTTAATTGGCATCTCCCTTTTGTTTTACAAGTGATGGCCAAAAAATGAGCAAACAGAAAAAGAATTACCCAGATCCAGTTTCCGTTATCCAGAAGTATGGTGCTGATGCGCTCAGGTACAAACCAGTGCTTTGCCTTGTGTGTATTTATTGTTTTTTATGTAAGCGTCTCCTATACTATTAGAATTCTTAGATTTAGTTTATAGTTAGGTTTTTAACAACACATCTCTGTTATAATTTGGGTGTTATGTTGGTATGCTTGTTGATCTTCAACTCCCCAAATAGTTTTCTAGATAATAAAGACATTTTTAAACCTAGAGGTCTGTTTGGGGAAGAGGACCTCTGTTGGGTGTTGTCGAGCTGTCCAAGCCTTCCCCAGGCTAGATGCAGATTGCCTCTGCCTTACTTCCTTTCTAGGTTCCCTGTCTTGTTGGTATTTGAATTTTCTTTCATCATTTATTTTAATTTTGTACCTACAGAGCCATGTGCCATATATCTATGCTAGAGCTAATATACCTATGCTAGAGCCTGGTTGTGGTGCTGCCAGAGAAGCAAAGCAGGACATGAGTTCTGTGTGTGGAGCAGGGACTTAAGATCAAGGAGGATTTTGCAAAGAGTGAGATAGAACATTCTAGGTAAAATGAACAGCTTTAGCATGGCAGTTACTTCTCAGTACTCATTTTCAGTTTGCGGACAATCGTTCAGTCCTAGACAGTTTTACTGTCCTTCCTTCCTGAGGTTTAAAGTAATTAAACCCTGCACTTTCTGACAGGGTTTTAGAATATCTCTCAATTCGTAATTACTGTTTGGTGCAGAGAAGTAATGTTTTCCTAAACTCTCTTCAGTTCACTCAAAAACATAATTGAGGACTTAATGTCCTATGTTGGTGCTTTTCTTGAAAATATTAATGAAAATCAGAAATTCACATTGCCAGCAGGGTTTGGGATATTTTTTATCTGTTTGTTTAAGTGATATTAAAAGTTTATTTCCTTATAGTAACTTACCCCAGTGTGCAAGTGTTTCACTGATTGTTCATTCCTAGGAAGAAGAAATAGAATTTCCCTACAATGAGAACACAGTTAGAAAAAGCCCCAACATTACGGACCAGTGGATCCTGTCCTTCATGCAGCCTCTCATTGGCTTCTTTGAGACTGAAATGGCAGGTGAGTCTCTCTTGGTCTGTCCTCCCAGAACTACTGTCTTTGTAACTGCCCTTTTGGTATGTATCTGTCTATAAACACAGTGGAAATATTGAGAGATACAGAAAATTAAATAATTACCTCCTTTCACCTCTCAAATGTAGTTTTGTTAAGGCTTGTTCATTGTTGGGATGTCTTTGTTTCAAGACCCTGGGGAATTCTGACCTGGCTTGGTGGCTCACACCTGTAATCCCCAGCATTTTGGGAGGCTGAGGCAGGCAGATCACCTGAGGTCAGGCATTCCAGACCAGCCTGGCCAACATTGGTGAAACCCGGTCTCTACTAAAAATATATTAAAGAAAAAGTTAGCTTGCCATGTAGGCGGGCACGTGTAATCCCAGCTGCTCAGGAGGCTGAGGCAGGAGAATCGCTTGAACCTGGGAGGCGGAGGCTGCAGTGAATCGAGATTGCACCACTAACTGGGTGACAAGAGTGAAACTCCATCTTAAAAAAAAAAAAA
>NW_016107913.1:350254-356598 GCF_001604975.1 Cebus imitator | reverse complement strand
TTTAATTTTTATGGGTGCATAAATATATATATATATTTATGGGGTATATGAGATATTTTTAGACAGGCATGCAATGTGTAATAATCACATCAGGGTAAATGTGATATCCATCACCTCAAGCATTTATTGTATCTTTAAACATCCCAATTATATCCTTTTAGTTGTTTTTAAATGTACAAGAAATTATTGTTGACTGTAATCACCCCATTGTGCCATCAGATGCTACTCATTCATTCTATCCTGACCTTCAGTGTCTTTATCTGCAAAATGCCCAGTACTGTTCGTAAGGTTTAAGTAGAGATGATTTACATAAAGTAGCTGGGAGATAATAGGTACTCAATAAATAATACTTGTTATTATTACATTTATAACTTATTTTTAGGTCTATTACTGAATAGTCCCCATGTTTTCCAGAAAAATTAGAAAAGTCAGAAGAGCAATAATGAAATGGACATATTGTTATATTTCTATTAACTAACATCAGTAAGTTTGTTAGGTAATTTTATAGAGATTCAAAACTACATTATGTTGAGTTCCTCAGGGTTTCAGATAGTTACAACCATAGGTCCAGGTATGACATCTGGGACACCTCAGACAATCAGTTAAAGTGGGCAGGCAGAGGCCCTGGGTCACAGTGAGGACGAAAGAGGGCAAGGCAAATCCATCCTCACAGGACCCTGCAGATCCTGCTGCTGTTGGGCAGAGCAGCGGCCGCCACAGACCTGGGATTCACCGTTAGCCTATATACTGGCACATGCCACTCCCTGGAAAAGACAGTACTGCCCCACATAGCACAAAAACACTGTTAACCAGTCACCCTAAAGGATTTGTCCACCTTGTAAATATGTAGAAGGATCATGACAGTCCAGCTGTTGCTCAGATGGACATGGATGAAGATGGAAGTGAGTGTGAGGCTGATTCCTGCCCTGAGGAGGGCAGCACTGGGAATCCAGCACACTCTGCCCAGACTGCTCACAGCTGTGTCTGCTTTTCCCTCCTGAGTGGTAGGAGTGGGTGGGAAATGTGGGGATTGTTGCTTGGAGCCTCTGCCATAACCTGGTGAAGCTGGGTCTGGAGAGCGTGCACCCTGACTGGAGCCTCATCTGCCTGGAAACTAGAGATCAGCAGCCACGTCGTGTGGGTCATATTTAAGTCCCAGCTCTGCCAGCCTGTCAGCTGCATGCCCTACACTCGCTCATCAGCACTGTGGGTGTGAGAAGACCTGGCTCCCAGGGTGGCCGTGTGCTGGGTAGTGGCTGCTGCTGCTGCCCCCATGTGTTGTAAATTCATTCATTGCATGTGGGGTTCATTATTCCCTCAGAGTTGAAACCAGAATATAGAAAACCTGAGCTTCCTGGAAGGTAAAAGGTGGTGTGAACCCTAGAAATCATTTAGACAGAGCTCAGTCACTGAAATCACCTGTTGAGGAAAGTGTGACCAGCTAACGACTCTGGCCTGGGGCTCAGCCCACTGGCACCCGAGTTCTGGTCTTTATGAACAGCAGCAGAGAGCAGCTCTGCCCGTAGCAATTTCTCATGTCTTTAGCTTAGACCAGAAGCCTCATTAAAACTCCCTGGATTCTTTTCATTATCATAAACTGTGTTTGTTTCTAAGTGTTGCTCTTTTGGTGTTTGTTTTTATGCAACAGAATATTAATTTAAAGGGGAGGTGAATGAGAATCCTTAAAATAAGCCTTGCCTCAGACACGACTGGCTGAACACCCTTTCTTTCCTGCCTGACCTCTGAGTTTCTCAGGGAACCCTTCAAATCCTCCTGATTCCTCAAGACTTTCACTACCTCTTTTGCTGTTTTTACTCGGCTGTTTTAATACTTAGAAAGCAAGTTATATTTTATTCATATCCTATGCCAGTTTCTCAAGTGCAGCACTATGGACAGTTTGGGCCAGATTATCCTCTGTGGTGGGGCTGTGCTGTGCATTATAAGATGTTGAGAACCATCTCTGGGGTCTACCCATTAGATTCCATTAGCACCATGCTATCCGCCAAGTTGGGGCAAGCAAACTGTTTCTTAAAACACTGACACATGTTCCCCGCAGGGCAAAATTGCTTTTGTTTGAGAATCACTGGCCTATACTGTGCCTTTTAGCACCTGATTTGAGCTTTTTGTATGTCTTTTAGTTGCAGTACAATGTACTACAATAGAAAGGAGTTGGGCATTGTTGATGCTGTCAAATTGCACAACTCCCTGTAAACGGTATTTGCTACACTTGTGTAGTGGGCAGCCTTGGACTTTGATCCACACATATCGGAGTTTTTGGCTTTTTTCACTGACCAGTGGGAATTCACATGTGGCTCATAGGGTGGTTTTATGTGTGCATCTTGAAACACCTTGACTGCCATGTAGCACATCCTCAACAAATGGTCGTTACATGATTGCTCCATTTTGGTTCTTAGTAAGTGGGGGCCCTTGGGTAGAAGAGGCTGCACGTTCTTTGTTGTATCCAGCCCTCTCCCCACCCCAGGTGCCTGTTACTCCCTTGCTGCCTGATTGACTTGTCTTACCTTTAGCTTATAGGCTTTACACTGGTGCCTCGCCTTGTCAAGTTTGTAGATAATTCTCACCAATTGGTATGTTAGAATGAACCGCAGAAGATTAAAGGTAAGTGCAGACTGCCGTTGAGAAAAGCAAAAAGCACATGAAGTTTGAGAGTAGAAGAAATATGAGAATAGCCCAAAGGGAAAGGAACATTTTCAGATGCTCTCAGTTTTTGAAGCTATGTTTTTCTTCTCCTTTTACCTTGCATTTTAACTATATTTGTCATTTGAGGCATGGGGATCTATAAGTTCTAAAAGTCATTTTGCATGTTTTTTTCGCAACACAATTATGTACATATATTGGAGGGAGAATGTCAGGGCACAACCAGGACTAAACTGAGCAGACCTCTTCACATTCTAAATAAAATCATGCAAATATTTTATAAAAATATTGGCAGGTAGGGCTTTAATATTGAGAGATATACCGCCTTCCTTTTACCACAAGGGAGCTGGTTATTTGGCTGTGGACGGAACTACTGTGTAGCTGTTGGGGGTTTAGGATGAGCACAGCATAGGTCCTGGTCTCAGGACTTAAGCAAGGTACATAAATAACAATGATGTATAACAGGGAGAGCGAAGTCTCTTTACCGTAGGCCCAGTAAAGGCTCCCACCACCCATTAGTCGTGTCTTTTTTTTTTTTTTTTTTTTGAGACAGATTTTCACTCCTGTCACCCAGACTGGAGTGCAATGGCAGGATCTTGACTCACTGCAACCTCTACCTCCCAGGTTCAAGTGATTCTCCTGCCTCAGTCCCCTGAGGAGCTGAGATTACAAGTGTGTGCCACCACGCCTAGCTAATTTTTTATTTTTAGTAGAGACAGGTTTTATCATGTTGGCTACGCTGGCCTTGAACTCCTGACTTTATGTGATCCACCTACCTCAGCCTCTCAAAGCACTGGTATTTCAGGCATGAGCCGCCACACGCAGCCAGTCATGGCTTAAAATGCATTAAAAATAAAACCCTGCAACACAACTATAATTTCGTTTTTGTGCAGGTGTATCTCACACACACATATCTAGAACATATGCTAAGGTGTTTACAGTAGTTATCTCTGGATAACTTATTCATGGTTGAAATTTTTTCATTATCTTCATTTTTCCTACAATGAATTAGTTTTTTTTTGTACACAGTATATATTTTTTAACATAAAATATCTTGTATAAAGGCACTTTAAGTTTTCAGTTTGCAGCTTTCTGTCTGTTGTGGGTAGATCCATTCTGCCCTCAGCCTTTTGGTCCTACAGTTAGGCTTTACTTTCCTATCCGCTCGCCTCAGGTGGGGTTAGGGGGACAGCAGCTGCACATCCTGGCCAGGCTTCCTGCACTGCCTTGCAGGGCCACCCTAGACAGCCTGTGGTGGTGGCCCTTTCTTCTTACTCTGCCTCGTGTCCTGTGTGCTGCATGCTGTTTGAGGGTTGCCTCTTTTTAATCAACTTTTTTTTTTTATGATAAACACTTATTTTAGCAGTTTAAAGTTTAAGTTTATGTTTCCTTTTTATTCATTAGGGTGAAAATGGGATGGAAGATTGTGTCATGGCCCTAGAAACCTTGTTTAGTGTTCTGCTCTCTCTTTGCAGACTTATGGTAAGATGGTTGGCTTCTCTCTAGTACCCTTTGGCCTGTGTGCTGCCTTCGGTACCCGCTTGCTGCAGCGTCCTCCTCTTATATCTGTTCTCTTTTATTCCACCAAAAACAGAAATAGACGTTTTATAACAGCTTATAGCTGTAGTTTCTTTTCAGAAATCTTATTAGCTTATACATGTTAAGTAAGGACTAAGAAACACTAGATTTTTTCTTACAATCTCTGTTAGTATAGTGTATGTCAGGGCCCTTGGCTCGAGAAGGAGGATCTACAGTTTGAAGTAAGACATACCTCATCTTAATATATGGATTGGCATAATTGCGAATAATGGGGAAGTTCTTTAGCTAATACCTATCCTAGCAAATATATCATAAAAAATACTTTGACTTAGCATTGAGAGGAAAACGTGCAAGTAATTGTTCGATATATGTTCCTATCAGTTCAAATATTAGTTAAATAATATAAAAGTGGAAAGGCTTCAACTTCCTTTTTATCCTGTTTCTGCTACTCCGTATATTATAAGGCTCCTATTTATTCCTTAACTGAAGGAAAATCTGCTTTGTACAAGGTCCTGTGCCTGATCCTCTCCATGCCTGATCTAACCACCTTCATCCCGTGAGGCAGGGGGTGTTTTCCCAGTTTACAGATGAGGTTTCTGAGGTTTGGGACAGTCAGTCCTCTGTGCATACTGACTTGGCCAATGTATCATTAGGTGCTCCTGTTTCTGTTTTAGACATCCTTCAGAATTCTGGAGATGCTTTGGGTTTTTCTGGCTACAGTCCTGCAGCTATGCTTCAGGGCTGTGAGGCCATTTCTCATTCATAGGGCATGTTTTATAACCTCATGCCCATTTCGGTGCATATTACTGTGTTGCTAACATGTTTAGTTGTTTCTCAGTAAAAATGAGGTCAGTTGTTGGTGACTGCATATGACTGACATGATGTCCTGTGTCTTCATACAGGCTCCCTACACGCCTTTTCTCACCGAATTGACGTACCAGAATCTAAAGGTGCTGACTGACCCTGTTTCTGTTCAAGACAAGGACACACTCAGCATCCACTACCTCATGCTGCCCGTGTTCGGTAGGAATCAAATAGAAATAAGCCTCACCTTTGCCAAGGAGGGAGCGTTGCTCAAGCATGTGCAGGAGAGGAGGCATTTCCCTGTTCCAGCTCCCTCTGTGCCCTGCCTCCCACCCTAGCCCCCAGCTGACACGAACCCCTCCTCAGGCTGCACGATGAGGCCCACATTGGTACATGGTAACAGGGTTGCTTGGTATGGAACCCCGTTGTAGAGCTGCAGCATGTGGGGTGTGGGCATGCCCCATGGGGGCCCCTTGGGGAGGTGCCGGGTGCTGAGGCAGGCTCAGGCTGCTGCCTCCTTCTCTGTCCCCAAGGCGGGCACTGCACTGCCCTTCCCCCGGCGCCTCATCAGGGCCTGGCCACACTTCTGTAGCCTGACCCTCTTCCTCACGTAAGCATGCCTAATGTCTTGAATTTTCCTTTTAAATCTAATCTCTTTCATATTCCTACCTCTACCACTCAGAGAAGAATTGATTGATAAGAAAACAGAGAGTGCAATATCTCGGATGCAGTCTGTGATCGAACTTGGACGAGTGATCAGAGACCGCAAAACTATTCCCATAAAGGTTTGAAATTCTACTTCTATTTTACATGGCACCGACCTAAATATTTAAGTCTTTGGGGTATTTTCTTAATACAGAGAGCTTCCAGCAATGGCCTTTTTTCTTTTCTGCAGTGAGGGTGTGAATGACTTAGTACTAGTCCAGCCTGACTAGTCTAGAGCTTGAGGTTCAAATAAACATTTAATATTCATTTTTCTGCAGTTTAGGAGACTGGATGCTGAGTGACCTTTCCCCTCCCTTTTCCTCCTAGTATCCTTTGAAAGAAATTGTGGTTATCCATCAAGATCCAGAAGCTCTTACAGATATCAAGTCTTTGGAGAAGTATGTCATTGAGGTAAGATGGATGATTTGTCTGTTTTGGGTACAAATAGACCTCCCTTGAGAACATTATTTTGATGAATAATCTTCAGTAAAGTACATATTGACTGTATAATTTATTTTTATGAGTATATTCATAACAAATTTAACAATATATGATATTTTACACTGTTCTTGGAATCAACATAAATTTGATGTAATTCTTTTAAAAATGTTTTAGGATCAATGAATTTTTTTTTTTTT
>NW_016107913.1:337215-349153 GCF_001604975.1 Cebus imitator | reverse complement strand
TTAGTAGAGGCAGGGTTTCACTATGTTGATCAGGCTGGTCTTGAACTCCTGATCTTATGATCTGCCTGCTTCAGCCTTCCAAAGTGCTGGGATTACAGGTGTGAGCCACTGCACCTGGCCATAAATAATTTTTACAATTTAGAAAGAAAATAGTTGGGTGCAGTGGCTCACACCTGTAGTCCCAGCACTTTGGGAGGCCCAGGTGGGCAGATCACTTGAGATCACTGCAGGCGCATATTACAACAGTTAGTCGGGTGTGATGATACACACCTCTATCCCAGTTACTCTGAGAGGCTGAGGTGGGAGGATCCCTGAAGCCTAGGATAGTTTTTGTCCTTACTCTGATGGCGCCTGCTGACATTAAAGATTTGGGAAAATCATTATGGTTTTGATAAATGCTATAAAGGGAAAAAATAGGGTAGTATAAAAACATGTATCGGGGTACCTAACCAAATGATGGGATTAGGAAAGGGAAATTAGCCCCATCTCGCCACCCCTCTACAGAGCATTTCAGGGTGCCCAGAAATTTGCAGCTGTGCTATGATTAGAATCATACATGGTTTGAGTGTAGCTGTCTGACATCCTGTGGCTATTTGGGGCACAAGCTGTTTACTATTAGGACATCCTCTGAAGTTGAAAGTCATAAGCTGGGAGATATCATGAGAGGAGAGATTTAAGGATTCATAAATCAGATGAGTGGCTAAGGAAATTGGGGGAAATGCCCTGAGATTCCCCAAATATTTAGATATAATAAAAACATAAGACATCAGCAGCTAGAACTCAAGTTATTTCTAATTACAAATCAACTCAAAATATTAAAATAGAAAACTTACAAACCTTGAAGTCACAAATCTAAATTGTTTCACCAGATAGCCACGGCATCAAAAATTCCTGAAATCAACCTTATTTGAAATTGAAAGCCTATTTTTTAAATTTCAGTTTCTGAGTAAACTGTTCTACAGTGATGAAAACAAAATTGTTTTTTGGAACACAGTGACAAAGTAAACATAGACATAACACTCTGGTGCTCAGAGCCCAGAAAAGTCATTATCAATGACAACAGTGGGTCTCCCTGTCGCCGGGGGTGTTGTCCTCAGCAGCTGTGCACATTTCTACCTCCCCTGAACAGGCATGATGCTCAGTACCACACACTCCCTGTCTCATTTTAGCCTCACCACACCTTTCTCAGCATGTCATGCAACCAGCTAATAGTGGACCTAAGTTCACTTTCCCTCTAAAGGCTATGTTTTCTTCATTACATCCTGCTGCTCTGTGTTTATGGTGAGCATTTGTTGCCTCTAGGTGCCTTCCCTTAGCCTTGTCATGTCTGTGGACCCGAGAGTTTATATAAAACTAGATATTGGTGGTGATTTAACTGTCTTCAAGGTAGCGTAGTGTAGTCCAAAGAAAGTTTGTCATATCTTGGCTACAACCATGACATGAGTCAGAGGGAAATGGTCTCTTGAAACCTCTGTGGCTTTGCTGTTGTGAAATTTTCATGAAGAAGGGGCATAATACACAGGTAGTGGCGCAGCTTGAAGAAGAAGGGAAGCTGATTAACAGTGTATCTGCTTCTCCATAGGGACCATTGTTGTGGAAGGCCATGAATTGCATGATGAAGACATCCGCCTCATGTACACCTTTGATCAGGCCACAGGTGGGACTGCACAGTTTGAAGCACACTCAGATGCTCAGGTATTTTTCTGTTTCCTGAAACATTTCTTTACCAAGAGATGAGAGCATAAGAGGAGAAAGCATTTGCCTGTGCCTTTCCTGATAATGTTGACAGTTTGTCTCAGGGTAAAATAAACCAGTTACTTGGTTTAGATTGGCTTTGTTAAACTAATATATCATTATGCCTTTAACATATGCATTTGTTTAATGAATACATAAGTATCTTGTGCTTTCTACATGTAACTGTCTCAAGTGTGGGGTTGCACAAAAGTGAACCCTTCATGCTGGGCACGGTGGCTCACACCTGTACTTCCAGCACTTTGGTAGCCTGAAGCATGCAGATCACAAGGTCAGGAGATCGAGACCAGCCTGGCTAAGATGGTGAAACCCAGTCTGTGCTAAAAATACAAAAAATTAGCCAGGCATGGTGGCACGTGCATATAGTCCCAGCTACTCGGGAGGCTGCGGCAGGAGAATCACTTGAACCTGGGAGGCGGAGATGGCAGTGAGCCAAGATTGCACCACTGCATTCTGGCCTGGGCAACAGAGCGAGACTCTGTCTTAAAAAAAAAAAAAAAAAAAAAAAAAAAAAAAAAAAAAAAAAAGAAAAAAAAAAAAAAAAAAAAAAAAAAAAGTGAACCCTTCAAGGAGTTAGTCAAGAACATATGAAATTAAGCCATTGCTTAGTATTCTACCTGTTAAGGTATCTGGTAGAAATAAGTACACAGAGAGCTCCTATCCAAAAATTGGCATAGAGGTGAAAGTGGTCAGAAAACACTTCTTGAAGAGAATATACAGGCTGTTTTTGATTCTGGTGTCAATATTTTTTGCCATGATGAAAAAGAGACTAACTACTTGCAATCTTGATCAGACATCCCCAGTCGGCATAGTTGTAAGATCTCGCATGTGGGATTGGGGATATCTGTGCTTAGCTTACCATTTGCAGGGGGAAGGTAGAGCAGCACCTCCATGAAAGGAAGGTCGACCTCCTCAGTCCTTTACCCAGGCACTTAAGTTAGATGTGTACAGAACTCCCTGTGGGCAGACAGTGGCAAGGAGTCAGAGGTATCGAAGCTGGGAAGGAATGCAAGGGAAGGCAGGTAGGAGGTTTGTAAACACTTGACAGTGGGCAGTTCTTCCTCATTAAAACAGAAGTTAGGGGCCTCATCATGTGATGCTTCTGAGTTTCTTGACATGGCTTAGATGTTGTAGTGGGCTTGATGGCCCTCCACTGACTGGAGTTTTGAGTTTATCATTCATTTCATTACCTCTGATGCCTTTGTGAAGTGAGTCATTTCTTAACTTCTGTTTTTGCTCAAAGGTAAATGAGATGATTCCTAATTTACAAGTCTTTTGTAGAATGTATTCTACTCTGCAATGTGCTGTGCAACAGAAGTGATGGTGTCATTATTGCTACATCATAATCAACAACCTTCAGAATAAATAGAAACATTAACCTTAGCAAAAATATGGCAGTTTATATTAAGTCAAAAAGTTTTGTGGTTCATTGTAGAATTAGTCTTTTGTCATTCTGACAAACCTAAAGATCACAGGGGTCATGGTATAAGAAAGTCACTTGGAGTTACTGCTGTGAGGCCTTTGATCCACCTGTTGCGGCCTGAAAAGCTATGCTGCTCCAAGGGCTTCATGATTATTGATCTTATTTATCACAAGAGTTGATATTATTTCTTAGATGGCCGAAAAGCAGAGTCATGTGAGGGGACTCAAGAGGTGGTTTCAGGGCATCTCCTGTGAGCAGCACCCTACAAAAAAAGAAACAAAAAGCTGCATACCTTTCTCCAGAGATGGAGGACTGGCTGGTTTTGAAGAAGTACCTGAATAATAAACTAGATTAATTTTATTGCTTTTGCTCATTTGTGTGAACAAATAGTGCTGCATTATAGAGTCTCCAGATTAAGTTTTAAGTGGCATTTTGCTGAGTTGGGAAGAAGTGTTTCTCCTTATTTGATTGCCATGGTGTGGTGTGCACTGTTCATTCCCACAGGCTTTGGTCCTCTTAGATGTCACTCCTGACTAGTCAGTGGTAGATGAAGGAATGGCTCGACAAGTCATCAGTCCCATACAGAAACTTCACAAAAAGATTAGTTTGTCAGTTAACAATAAGCTACTATTTTGGCATTTTGGTTGTTGGGGGAAGATAGGAGAGGCAGGTAATACAAACCGTAGTGATCAGTGCATGACAGTCACTGATCTACAGTCTGTTTGGATTGTCTTCTGCAGGAAAGTCACTCCTCTTCCCCTCCCCACATGTTCACTCCCAAGCTGTAGCTTTGAGCCAACCTCTGCCTTTTCCCATCCTTTTTCAGCTCCATTGGGCTTCTGTGATATAGGCCCTGTGACTGGGGCAGAAGGTAATCAGAGATGATAGCGTCTTTGCAGAAAGGCAGAGCTGCAGTCAGCATAGACAGGCTTCTAGCTTAGGGGAGGTTCCTGGGTCTGGACAGAGTGGGGACAGTTTTTCCTCATTAGAGAACTGAGAAACACACGCAGAGCTCATCCTGGAGAGCCGAGGGGCTGCCAAGCCCCTGCCAGTGAGAGAATCAGGAATTTCTTGCCCTGCAGAGGGCAGTGACAGCTGTCACACGTCTTGATTCCCAGGCAGTTCAGGGTCTGAGGAGGCTGCTCCAGCAGATAAGAAGGTGCTTATGACCTCTGAATCAGTTCAGAACTTTGTTAAGTGGGTCCTGAGTTATTTCTTGGTTTCAAGATTCATGAGGCACTGATTGTGTCAGGAAAAGAAACATGCCCTATCCCCAAAGAGTGGGGGAAAAGACACAAGGTAATCCTGTACTGCAGTGCAGTTAGTCTCATAGATCACCCAGCAGAGAGGGACGGATGACTGCCCTTCTGTGATGATTCAGCATGGGATCCGTAGCCCTTGTTCAACAGTACCTTCTTTAAGTTCTGATTAATAAAATGTACTTTCCTTTTAAAATTTTCTGTGTGTGCTTTCAGTGCTATCTGGTCCAACCGATGAAATCAGAGTGAAGATATCTGAATAATGTTTTGAAAGCCACACAGAGTTCATATTTCCACCATAAAGGTTCCCTTGAAACCATATCCAGTTCCTCCATCAGATAAAATCCTTATTCAAGGAAAAACACAGGTGAGTGCTGAGTTCCACTGAACTGCCGAAAGGTTTCGGATTGATGTACTCACGTGTTGATATTCTGTCCCCAGTAGAGATTGGCACAGCACTCAGTCTGGAAGTATTGCTCTGGACAGTAGTGGGTGGAGCTAGAGAGAGGAAGCTCAGAAAAGATGGAGGGGGGATAGAAGGCAGAACTGTTCTCACAACAGTTCTCTTGAGGAAGGTAGCCAGGAGAGTAGATGAGCTTTGCCCAGAAATAAAATGGCTATGTGGGCCTGTTTTTCCAAAACTGGCAAAGTCAGTGTGTGGATTCTGGTAATTATCAGTAAAAGTAAACAGCAATTGGCTTGAAAAACATTTAATTCTTCTGGTAGTGGGTTCTCCATAAAATTACAATACCAAAAAAGAAAAATCGCAGTAGCAGTTTCTGTTGTTATATCTAGGAATTTTAGATATACTTATGAAAGTCTGATATTAAGGTAGGGAAGATATTGGCTCGTAGGAGGATCATATGAACATGGGAGGTGGGGCCTGCAGTGAGCCAAGATCACATCACTGCCTGGGCGACAGAGCAAGACCCTTTCTCAAAAAAAAAAAAAAAAAATTTAAAAAAAAAAAAAAAAAAAAAAAAAAAAAAAAAAAAAAAAAAAAAAAAAAAAAGGAAGTAGATCATTTAAAATATATCTCAGTGACTTATTTAATTATTTTCTCCTGTCTCATTCTTTCTATGGGACAAGTAGGACAAGACAAGAAGGGGCTGACCGTTGCTGTTTGTATTTTCAGTGAGGCAAGTTGTAATGTAGTTTCATTTTCTGTTTTGCATATTGTGTAATTTTTTTACTTTTTTTAAAATGAGCATATATTTTTAAGAGAGCAGAATAAAAGGAGAAAAAATGGGATATAAATTGTAGCTTTTGACTCTTTGAGTAATGAGATTGAATATGTTCTCAGTTGTATACTGTAGGGCTGAGGTCCCCACAGAGTCATGAGGTGTGCCTTATGCTGTGCTGAGGCACAGGATCCGGGAAATAAAGAGACAGGACACAGAAGTACAAGGAAAACGCAGCTGGGCTCAGGGGGCCACACCACCTATAAGTGGAGTCAGGCGAGGACCCGAACGTCCAGAAGCATGAATATTTATTGTGTATAGGTTAGGGGGCAGGGCAGTGAGTGAAATCATTTTTAAGGATAGTAATAGGGTCATGAGCAATGAAACATGGGGTCCACCCCATTAGGTCACCTAGGCCAGGAGGTGGACAGTGCGCAGCAAGGGGCCCGTTCCCATGAAGGCAAGGGCCGTGTGCAGTAAGGGGTCCACCCCCATTAGGTCACCGAGGCTTGAAGGAGGGCCGTGCGCAGTGAAGACGCTGTAGTGTGCAATACTTCTATCTCTGGGCAAACTACTTCCAAGAAGATTTATAGGAGGATGCTTTAAGTCACATAGCAGTGACAGTTGTCAAGGTGGAGTGGCTCATGCTTGTAATCCCAGCACTTTGGGAGGTCAAGATGGCTGGATTACTTGAGGTCAGGAGTTTGAAACTGTTCAGTACCAGCCCCAGCCCCATTCATTGGTGCCCTTAGTCCTGGTGGTTGGCCCCGAGCCCTGGGCTCCAAACACTTTTCTTATGTGCATAATTCATTGATCTTATGGGCGTGGAAGGGAGGGTGAAGGGGTAGGTAAGATGGTGGGGAGTACTTGAGATGCTTCTAAGACATGCTAAACTAGTGCTCTGATTGTTATCAGGGTGCAGGTGCATCCGAAGTCTGGCACAAGGAGCCACCCTGTCTGACCCCACCCAATGCATCAAGGGGCTTTTACCTCCTGAGCATTGAGGGCATAGAGCAATTAAAACCATTCCATATTCCAAGAACCTAGGCAGAGCCTGAGGTGTTCCATAATCTCTGCCCTGCAAGGCTTTTCTCCTCCTTGCCAGCTCCCATCTACAAAGACCCTCCCAGATCTTGTGAGCAGAGGTCACCTTCCTTCTCAGAGATCTTTGCATAAGCCCTCTTTACCAGACCCTCATACATTCTCCATGCTCAGAAGGCATTCGTAGGACTAGAGCAGTATTGCCTGCTCTGCAACCACCCTGCGTTGTTTCCTGGTGTTACTTCCCTCTCAGGTGGTCTTTACCTTAGGCCTCCTGTTGCTGCTTGATTTCTAATTAACTGCACCAATAATATAATTTAGTTTGGTACGTAAACTTAAGTGTACTTTGAACCAAACAAGCTTACAATTATTTAGCTCAAATTAACATAGGTCTCCCCCTGGCCATCTTGACCCACAGAGACTAGCCTGACCAACATGGTAAAACCCGGTCTCTACTAAAAATACAAACATTAGATAGGTGTGGTGCCGGGCACTTGTAATCCCAACTACTTGGAAGTCTGAGGCATGAGAATTGCTTCAATCTGGGAGGTGGAGGTCACAGTGCACCGAGATATTTTTCGTTAATAACTGCTCTACTCTAGCCATACACCATAGAAAAAACTATGGTCCCATCACCACCCATACCAGCAAAGGCCAATTAGGTAACCTGGCCTTGACCCTTGTCAAGCTGAAGACCCCCCTGTCACAGGGGTATCAGACAAGACCAAGTAGGGAGTTGGGACTTTCATCCTAGTGGGGCAGAAATGAGCCCCTCTGCCCAGTGGTATCAGTGGAGGCCACATGGGAGGCCTGGATTTCTATCTCCTTTGGGCAGTAACAGTGCATCCCTCCCATTCACAAATGCATGGCAGCAGTGAGGCCACATGCTACCAGCACCTCCTCTGCAGTGTCAGTAAAGGTATGCATGAAACCCAAACAGGATAAACCCAAAAGAATCCACATCAACATGTATCATAATCAAACTTCTGAAAACCGAAGACAAAAAAATGTCTTGTATGCAGTGAAAGATATAACACCTAACTTAGAGGGGAAGAACAATTCAAATGATACTGGATTTATCATTAGGAACTACAGTGGCCAGAAAATGAAAAGGCAGCATTTTTGAAGTGCTGAAAGATAAGTATTGTCTACCAAGAATTCTGTATCAATCAGAGATACCCTTCAAAATGATGGGAAAATCAAGATATTCTCAAATGAAAGAAAACTAAAAGAATTTATTGCCAACAGACCAGTCCTAAAAGTAGCTGAAGGAAGTTCTTAACACAGAAAGGAAATAATAAAAGGGGGAATCCAGAAACATCAGGAAGGAAAAATGGAAAATCAAAATAGAGGGTAATTCAATTGACTTTCATTCCTCTCATGGGTGTAACAAGCACTGTGTCATTGTTTGATGTGGTTCTCTGTGTACGTACACTGAGGCCTGAACACCAGTGGGTTCTTGGGTCCTGCAATTTTAAGTGAAAGGATGTACTATGTGCCATGGGAACTTAACTCCTGTGGTAAAGTTGGTTTATTATACAGTATATCATTCTGCTTAAAGTCACAGTTTCCAAGAACCTACCAGCAATATTAAGTAAGGACTAACTGAACAAGTAATAGTTAAGACAGTTACAAAGGAGACCAGGTTTCTACATTTATCACAAGCTGGTAAAATATTGACCCCAATGAACCTTAGGAAGTTATGTTTATATTAGGTACTACTTGGAGTTACCAGTAAGAAAAGACTGTACCACGGGATACATACAAAACCCTAGAAAAATAAAAAATGGAATTCTAAAATATGTTTAAGTAACTGTGTTAGTCCATTTTTCATTGCTATAAACGAATACCTGAGGCTCGATACTTTGTAAAGAAAAAAAGTTTATTTGGCTCACAGCTCTGCAGGCTGTACAAGAAGCATGGCACCAGCATCTGCTTCTGGTGGGGGCCTCAAGAAGCTTTTACTCTGCTTTACAGAAGGTGAAGTGGGAGCAAGTGTATCACATGATGAGAGAGGGAGCAAGATAGAAGCCAGGCTCTTTTAAACAACCAGCTATCACATGAATGAACAGAGTGGGAACTCATTACTGCAACAAGGCTACCAAGCCATTCATGAGGGATCTGCCCCAGTGACCCAAACACCTCCTACTAAGCGCCACTTTTCAACATTGATTTGGAGGGGACAAACATCCAAACTATATCAGTAACCCACAAGAAGCTAGGAGAGAAAACAATCAGAACAAGTATGCCAGGCGCAGTCGCTCATGCCAGTAATCCCAGCACTTTGGGAGGCCAAGACGGCAGATCACCTGAGGTCAGGAGTTCAAGACCAGCCTGGCCAACATGATGAAACCCCACCTCTACTAAAAATGCAAAAATTAGCCAGGCATGGTGGCTGTAGACCCAGCTACTCAGGAGGCTGAGGCAGGAGAATTGCTTGAACCAGAGAGGCAGAGGTTGTAGTGAGCCAAGATCACGCCACTGCACTCCAGACTGGGTAACAGAGCGAGACTGTGTCTCAAAACAAGCAAACAAAAAACAACAAAAGATTGGCAGAATTATTAAAAACACATTAGCCAAATATGTGTTGTCTATAAGAAACTTAAAAATATAATGATACAGGTGAGTTGACAGTAAAAGGGTAGAAAAATATATACTATGCAAACATTAATCAAAAGAAGCAGGAATGGTCATGTCTGTATTAGATGAAACAGACTTCAGAGCAGAGAAAATTACCAGGGACATTAAATAATGATAGACATGTCAATACACAAAGAAAATAGAGTGACCCTAAATTTATATGCATCTAACAAAGGAGCTACAAAATACGTGAAATAAAAAGATACAGACATTAAAGAAGAAATAGACAAATCCACAACTATAGTTGGAGACTTCAGCATACCTTTTTCAGTAATCGATAGACCACTGAGAACACCTCACCCAAAAATAGCAGAATATAAATTATTTTCGAGCTCTCACAGAACTTAGATACATTATAACCTGGGCCATAAAACAAACCTCCACCAATTAGTAGAGTTGAAATCAGAGTGTGCTGCCTGATCACAGTAGAATCAATTAATTAGTAGTAGAACAATAAAAGGAAAATCTGCACACTCTCAAAAATAAACAACATACTTTTAAATTATCCATGATTAGGGAAGAAGTCTCAAGAGGAAAAAAACAGAACTGAGTGAAAAGGAAAATACGACATCAAAATATGTGGCATGTGGCTAAAGCAGTCCTGAGAGGGAAATCTGTTGCACTAAAACCTGAAAGAAAGATGGTTTTAAATCATAATAAGGTCTAAACTCAAGAAACTAGATAGGAAAAAAAATAAAATAAATGCAAAGTAAGAAGGAAAGAAATAAAAATAGAAGCTATCAGTGCAATTGAAAATAGGAAAATGAGAGAAAATATGATACAAAAATCTGGTTCTTACCAAAAATTTCAGCAAAATTAATCTCTAGTGAGACTAATAAAGAGAAAGAAAACACAGTTGCATATCAGGAATAAAAAGCATTATCGATGCAGACTGCAGAAATCAAAAAGATACACAAATACTATGAATAAATCTCCATATGTAAGTCTGACAACTTAAATGAAGCGAACCAATTTTTGTTTTCTTTCTTTGAGACAGGGTCTCACTCTGTTTCCCAGTCTGGCGTGCAGTGGTGCGATCTCAGCTCACTGCCACCTCCACCTCCTGGTTCAAGCAATTCTTGTGCCTCAGTCTCCTGAGTAGCTGAAATTACAGGTGTGCAACACCACGCCCAGTTAATTTTTGTATTTTTTGTAGAGATGGGGTTTCACCCTGTTGGCCAGGCTAGTCTCAAACTCCTGGCCTCAAGTGATCTGCCCTCCTTGGCCTCCCAAAGTGCTGGGATTACAGGTGTGAGCCACTGCCTGGCCTGACATGAACCCTCTTTCTGAAAAGCACAAACTACTACAATTCACACGATATGAAATAGATCATTTTAGTAGCCCTATAATTATTAAGGAGACTCAATTCATAATTTAAAATCTCTAAACTAATCTCCAGGCCCAGTTTCACTGGAGAATTCTTACCAGAATTAACACCAGTTCTACACAGATTCATCCAGCAAATATAAGAGGAGGGAACACGTTACTCATTTTATGTGGTTATTACCCTGTGATCAAAACCAGATAAAGACAGTATTAAGAAAAAAGATAGGCTAAGCACCATGGCTCATGCCTGTGATCCCAGCACTTTCGGAGGCCGAGGCGGGTGGATCACCTGAGGCCAGGAATTCAAGAGCAGCCTGACCAACATAGTTAAACCTCGTGTCTACTAAAAATACAAAAATTAGCAGGGCATGGTTGCGGGGGGCACCTGTAAATCTCAGCTACTTGGGACGCAGAGGCAGGAGAATTGCTGGAACCCAGGAGGGGGAGGTTGCAGTGAGCCAAGATTGTGCCCTTGGACTCCAGCCCAGCTGACAACAGTGAGACTCCATCTCAAGAAGAAAAGAAAAAACAGAAAACAGATACTCCTCATGAATATAAATGTAAAATTCTTAGCAAATAAATTATTAAATAGAGTTCAGCTATATGTACAAAGAAGTATGCATCATGACCAAGTGGGATTTATTCCAGAGATGCAAGGCTGCTTCAGTATTTAAAAATCAATATAATTATTGTGTTATCAGACTAAAAGATTACATGACTACAGCAGTTGATTCAGAGAAAGCATTTGATGAAATTCAGCACCCATTCGTGTTGAAAATCCTCACAGAAAAAGGAAGAGAGGAGACCTTTGTAGACAGGATAAATGAGCATTTTACAGAAATCCTACAGCTACCATTATACCTAAGGGGGAAAGCCTGAATTCTTTCTACCTAAAATCAGGAATAAGGTAATCACAACTCATATTCTACATTGTACTGGAAGTTCTAGCCAGTGGATCAAGGCAAGAAAAGGAAATAAAAGGCATATAGATAAAGGAATAAAGCTGCCCCTATGGGAAATCATAAGGAATCTACATACAGACACCCAAATAAATAGGCCAGACACGGTGGCTCATGCCTGTAATCCTAGCACTTTGGGAGCGGGGGCAGGCAGATCACCTGAGGTCAGGAGTTCGACACCAGCTTGGCCAAGATGGTGAAACCCCTGTCTCTACTAAAAATACAAAAAATTAGGCGTGGTGGTGGGCACCTGCAGTCACAGCTACTTGGGAGGCTGAGGCAGGAGAATCACTTGAACCTGGGAGGCAGAGGTTGCGTGAGCCGAGATTGTGCCACCACACTCTAGCAACAAGAACG